>NC_060179.1:71279893-71354893 GCF_021184085.1 Oncorhynchus gorbuscha | reverse complement strand
AAGCATTTGAAATCTTTTGAGTAGTATTTGAAGCCAGGTATGTTTAACATTCATTCCAGAAGAAGAATATCCCAACCCTGTAATTAAACTTCTTGCTCCATCTGTATTAAACCATTTAGTAATTCATCTGGTTTCTATTGGTGTTTTTGCAGCTGTAGTAGGAGTTTCATTCTGTTCCGTTGACGTGAATAACATACAGTATATTAACAGTTGTTTATTGATTGATGTGTGTTACATTCAGGATCCATCTTGTCCATAATAACGAATCAACTGAATTGAAATGGAATTGAATCCATCCCCCAACACTTCATCCTCCCAAAATACTTACACCAACCCTGTCCCCGTCTCCACCCAGGTACCATCTCCATCAACACCCAGCGCCAGGCCTACACGGCCCCAGGAGAGAGTGAGATCCTGGACCTGGATGATAACCTGTACCTGGGAGGACTACCAGAGAATAAACTAGGCCTGGTCTTCCCCACAGAAGTACGTTATGATAGGATTGGATTTCAGTATTGTAAAGGGGGGTACATACCCGTTTAGGTTGAGTTTCTGAAAGATCAAACAATACATTTCTGTTACATTATCACACAAAAGTCTGTGCACTTTCATTTCTGCTATTTCTGTCATTTTATTAACCAATGTTTAATCCACTTCTTCAGGTGTGGACGGCTCTCCTGAACTATGGCTACGTGGGCTGTATCCGGGACCTGTTCATCGATGGCCAGAGTAAAGATGTCCGCCGCATGGCCGAGGTTCAGAAGGCTACCGGAGTCAAACCATCCTGCTCTAAAGAGCCGCCCAAGCAGTGCCTGTCAAACCCCTGTCAGAATAACGGTGTCTGCCGGGAGGGATGGAACCGTTACGTCTGTGACTGCTCAGGGACGGGATACCTGGGACGCTCCTGTGAGAGGGGTAAGACCTCAGGTTTTAAACAGTTTTGCTCTGTATTTCATCTGTTTCTGGTTTTGTTGCATGGCTATTGGTAAAGAGTTTTGTGACTCCTGTGATAGACATTAGACACATTCTGTGTTTTTATTGATTGGTTGATTGGTTAGTTGCTGGAGGTTGGGATTGAGATCAAGATCAAGATTGTTTACACAGTTCTGACAATGCTTGTGTAAAAATAAAATATTGTTTGTGGAAAGTTCTCTGTATTCTAGTGCTGACTAGCTTGTTGAAATATCTCTGTATTCTAGTGCTGACTAGTTCGTTGAAAGATCTCTGTATTCTAGTGCTGACTAGTTTGTTGAAAGATCTCTGTATTCTAGTGCTGACTTGTTTGTTAAAAGATCTCTGTATTCTAGTGCTGACTAGTTTGTTGAAAGATCTCTGTATTCTAGTGCTGACTAGTTTGTTGAAAGATCTCTGTATTCTGGTGCTGACTAGTTTGTTGAAAGGTCTCTGTGGAGTAGCGCTGACTAGTTTTTTAAAAGGTCTCTGTAGCGTTGCGCTGACTAGTTTGTTGAAAGGTCTCTGTAGCGTAGCGCTGACTAGTTTGTTGAAAGGTCTCTGTAGCGTAGCGCTGACTAGTTTGTTGAAAGGTCTCTGTAGTGTAGCGCTGACTAGTTTGTTGAAAGGTCTCTGTAGCATAGCGAGACTAGTTTGTTGAAAGGTCTCTGTAGCGTAGCACTGACTAGTTTGTTGAAAGGTCTCTGTAGGGTAGCGCTGACTAGTTTGTTGAAAGGTCTCTGTAGCGTAGCGCTGACTAGTTTGTTGAAAGATCTCTGTAGCGTAGCGCTGACTAGTTTGTTGAAAGATCTCTGTGACTAGTTTGTTAAAAGGTCTCTGTAGCATAGCGCTGACTAGTTTGTTGAAAGGTCTCTGTAGCATAGCGCTGACTAGTTTGTTGAAAGGTCGCTGTAGCATAGCGCTGACTAGTTTGTTGAAAGGTCTCTGTAGCGTAGCGCTGACTAGTTTGTTGAAAGGTCTCTGTAGCGTAGCGCTGACTAATTTGTTGAAATGTCTCTGTAGCATAGCGCTGACTAGTTTGTTGAAAGGTCTCTGTAGCGAGCGTAGCGTGACTAGTTTGTTGAAAGATCTCTGTGACTAGTTTGTTGAAAGTTCTCTGTAGCGTAGCGCTGACTAGTTTGTTGAAAGGTCTCTGAAGCGTTGCGCTGACTAGTTTGTTGAAAGGTCTCTGTAGCATTGCGCTGACTAGTTTGTTGAAAGGTCTCTGTAGCGTTGCGCTGACTAGTTTGTTGAAAGGTCGCTGTAGCATAGCGCTGACTAGTTTGTTGAAAGGTCTCTGTAGCGTAGCGCTGACTAGTTTGTTGAAAGATCTCTGTGACTAGTTTGTTAAAAGGTCTCTGTAGCGTAGCGCTGACTAGTTTGTTGAAAGGTCTCTGTAGCATAGCGCTGACTAGTTTGTTGAAAGGTCGCTGTAGCGTAGCGCTGACTAGTTTGTTGAAAGGTCTCTGTAGCGTAGCGCTGACTAGTTTGTTGAAATGTCTCTGTAGCATAGCGCTGACTAGTTTGTTGAAAGGTCTCTGTAGCGAGCGTAGCGTGACTAGTTTGTTGAAAGGTCTCTGTAGCGTAGCGCTGACTAGTTTGTTGAAAGATCTCTGTGACTAGTTTGTTGAAAGTTCTCTGTAGCGTAGCGCTGACTAGTTTGTTGAAAGGTCTCTGAAGCGTTGCGCTGACTAGTTTGTTGAAAGGTCTCTCTGGCGTAGCGCTGACTAGTTTTTTGAAAGGTCTCTGTAGCATTGCGCTGACTAGTTTGTTGAAAGGTCTCTGTAGCGTTGCGCTGACTAGTTTGTTGAAAGGTCTCTGTAGCGTAGCGCTGACTAATTTGTTGAAAGATCTCTGTGACTAGTTTGTTGAAAGGTCTCTGTAGCGTAGCGCTGACTAGTTTGTTGAAAGGTCTCTGTAGCGTAGCGCTGACTAGTTTGTTGAAAGGTCTCTGTAGCATAGCGGTGACTCATTTGTTGAAAGATATCTGTGACTAGTTTGTTGAAAGATCTCTGTGACTAGTTTGTTGAAAGGTCTCTGAAGCATTGCGCTGACTAGTTTGTTGAAAGGTCTCTGTGGCGTAGCGCTGACTAGTTTGTTGAAAGGTCTCTGTAGCGTAGCGCTGACTAGTTTGTTGAAAGGTCTCTGTAGCGTAGCGCTGACTAGTTTGTTGAAAGGTCTCTGTAGCATTGCGCTGACTAGTTTTTTGAAAGGTCTTTGTAGCATTGCGCTGACTAGTTTGTTGAAAGGTCTCTGTGACTAGTTTGTTGAAAGGTCTCTGTAGCGTAGCGCTGACTAGTTTGTTGAAAGGTCTCTGTAGCGTAGTGCTGACTAGTTTGTTGAAAGGTCTCTGTGACTAGTTTGTTGAAAGGTCTCTGTAGCGTAGCGCTGACTAGTTTGTTGAAAGGTCTCTGTATCGTAGCCCTGACTAGTTGGCTGGCCGTGTTTATTTCTATATTCTGCTGGACTCCAAGTTGTTTGGTGGGTGTGTGTACACTTCCCTCAGGACGTCAGTTTACAATTCAGGTTATGAACGTAGATCCCTTCTCTCACTAGCCTTACTTTACCCCGCTGTGCTCTGTCCTGTGGAGGAAAAAAGAAGCAGGTGTGGGATTTAGAGGTGGTGGAGAAAGGAGAATTGAGGGGAGGAGGGCATCAGAATGAAATGTGAATATAATTGACATCAAAGGCTGCATTAAAAGAGAAGGGATTTAAGCCGTTCATTACACACGCTGCAGATTTGGGATGCTTTGTCAAAGGAGAGAGAGGAGACACCACCTCCCTGCTTCTGTGTGTGTGTGTGTGTGTATAGTGGACACTCTGGGCTGCATGGTACTGAAGGAGGATCCGGTCAGTTGGACTATTTAATAGCAGGCCATAAGTTACCAACTTCAAGAAAGCAAACAACAGAATGTGAATCCTAAATATATATGTTGGGGATGGGGATGAAGAGTGAGAGAGATAGAAAAGCTGACTGATGCCCGTCACATGACTAACAGTCAGGAATCATTTCTTCAAAAATATGATAAAGATAAGATTTATTTTCAATAAATAGATGAATACAAAACACAGCAGCGTTAAAAGACTAAGACCAAGAATAAAATCAACATCTTCACTGGTCTGTCCGTGCTTATCTCTATCTGCCTCTGGTACTCGCCCACCAACATTAAACACATGTAGCTCACTAGGTCGATTAGTTTGGAGGAGCCTACAATTAGCAATTAGCCAACCTGTGCTGATATTCAAATGTTGCTCACACACATTCAATGAAAGGCAATTAACTGGTTAAAATGAAATGGTGGTAGAAAACAGGGCCATAAACACAAATAAACACATAAAATACACATTTAGCACAATCAGGCTTAAGAGAGGATATGTTCACATCATCACAGAAAGAAAGAAAGAAAGAAAGAAAGAAAGAAAGAAAGAAAGAAAGAAAGAAAGAAAGAAAGAAAAAAGAGAAAGAAAAGGAGGAAAGAGTGAGAACAAGAGCCAGAGAGTGAGAGACATAGTGTGATAGACAGAGAGAGAGAGAGAGAGAGAGAGAGAGAGAGAGAGAGAGAGAGAGAGAGAGAGAGAGAGAGAGAGAGAGAGAGAGAGAGAGCCAGAGAACGAGAGACAGAGAGTGAGAGACATAGTGTGATAGACAGAGAGAGAGAGAGAGAGAACGAGAGCCAGAGAGGGAGAGACATAGTGTGATAGACAGAGGGAGAGAGAGAGAGAGAGAGAGAGAGAGAGAGAGAGGAGAGAGAGAACGAGAGCCAGAGAGGGAGAGACATAGTGTGATAGACAGAGAGAGAGAGAGAGAGAGAGAGAGAGAGAGAGAGAGAGAGAGAGAGAGAGAGAGAGAGAGAGAGAGAGAGAGAGAGAGAACGAGAGCCAGAGAGTGCGAGACATAGTGTGATAGAGAGAGAGAGTTTTAGAAAACCTTTATTTTTTACTCAAGTGTTAACATAAATAATGACACACTACCTTTTCAGAAATTAAACAACAAATGTTATTCCTAAACAAAAATAAATACATAACATATACATTCAACTTATTTCATCAGCAAAAAATAATTTCCCCTCCTCTACAAAACAAAGCGCTCCTTCGTAGGCCCACTTCTCCTCAAATAATAGGAAATCTTTTACAGCTGAAAAGAACTCAAAATCTACTTTTATTATTGCTTTCACTAATCCTTTAAAAACACATCGTTACATCCTGCCCATATCCCCTTTCTATTTTATGTTTCCTACTCACAAAGATTGACATCTTTGCTTGTCCCAAAATCAAATTTAACATTCGACATTTTCTTTTCTGTTGTTTACTATATTGAAACCCCAAAATAAAAACAGTGTTATTGAAAAACTCCCCTACAGCTTTAAACAAAGATTCCAGCATTTCCAATAGAGGTTTTATCCTCTCACACTCCATAAAACAGTGAAAAATGGTTTCTCTTATATTACAAAAAGGACATCCATCTCTAACATCTGTTTTAATAACAAATACAAAAACATTAACTGCAATGATGCCATGTAAAACCCTCCATTGCATATCACCAGTACCCTTTTGTAACGGTAGCTTGTACAGTGCTCTCCATGCTGGCTTTACCTTGTCATCAATGCCCAATTTTACCCTCCATGGAGTGTCTTTTCTATTTTTCAATTTATCTTTATTCAACACCTTGACACACCCCCTATACAAGTCCTTCCCATTCACCTCATCCAAACCCACCTCCTCCAACACTCTCAAATCCAGCAATAACGCCTTTCTTTCTGACTCTGGGATATTTGGTGTAATCCCTAGTCTTGGAAATGAGACGTCTTCATCTTGTACCTTCTTCTTGTGACTACTAAGCATACCCCATTCTTCCGCTGACAGAGCCTTCCTGCAGCTCCCCAGCATTTGTCCGACAATCCTTTCCGACCTCATCCCCAAATGTTCTGCCCCCCGTCTTCCATCCATTAAGGCGGGCCCAGCCATGGCCATTAACTGTTTTAAGGTGATGATTTTCCCCTTCACCAGAATCTTGGAGAAATGTGGAACAGCTGCAGTTGTACAATCCAGTCTTGCCCCATACACCAGAGGTTCCTCCAACAGCCAATGCACCGACTCCACTGAAGTTCCTCTGGTCACCTTCATTATGCTCCACACTCTGACAAGGCCTCTGTAAAACGGAGGTACTCCCTCCCTAGAAATCTGGCTACTATCAACCAGAAATAAAGCCTTCTTTAAACCTAATCCTCCAACCCGCTGTAATATAAGACCTGCTACCCCTCTCCACACCACATTTTCCGGTCCATAAAGCAACCTTTGAATAAACTGAAACCGGAAAGCAGCAGCCCTACTACTAGCAAGATGTACAAGACCTTGTCCCCCCTCCTCTTTTGACAAATACAAAACACTTTGTGGAACCCAGTAATATTTATCCCAAAAGAAATCCACAATAATTGTTTGTATCTTAGCCAGAAGGCCAGATGGTGGTTCTAAAACTGACAACCGATGCCACAGTGCAGAGGCAATCACATTGTTAACTATAATAGTGCGCCCCCTATATGACATACGAGATAGTAACCAACGCCATCTCCTCATCCTCCCTTCCACCATTTCAACCACCCCACTCCAATTTTTTTCCATAGTCCCCTCATCTCCTAGGTACACTCCAAGATACTTAAAACCTCCCTTACACCATTCTAGCCCCCCTGGCAAAGCCATGATCCCTCCAGACCATTCTCCAATCTGTAAAGCACAACTCTTTTCCCAATTTACCTTTGCAGAGGATATTCCCCTAAAACGATCAACCATTAGACTCAAGCTATCCACCTCCGCTTGATTTTTCACTAACACAACTACATCATCAGCATAGGCTGAGAGACGAATAGGAGGAATATCCTCTGAAAAGTACACTCCTGCAATGCGACTTCTAATGATATTTAGTAGTGGCTCTATAGCAATGGCATATAACATTCCTGACAAAGAACATCCCTGCCTAATACCTCTACACACTTTAAAAGGAGCACTCAAACCACCGTCAACTTTCAATACACTTTCAATGTCACCATATATCACCTTTATCATGGCAATAAAACCAGAGCTGAACCCAAAGGCCTCAAACGTGTGCCATAAATATTGATGTTCAACTCGGTCAAATGCCTTTTCCTGATCAATTGAAATTAGACCAGCATCCAACCCAATAGCCCTAGAGACGTCCAAAAAATCACGAATCAGAGAAATGTTATCCCCTATCTGCCTGCCAGGAACACAGTAGGACTGATCCGTACGTATGATTTGCCCCATCACCTCCCTCAGCCTGTTGGACAAAGCCTTTGACAATATCTTATAATCAGTGCACAATAAAGCCACCGGCCTCCAGTTCTTCACCTCCCTCGGGTCACCCTTTTTGGGCAGTAGGGTGAGGACAGCCCTTCTGCAGCTTATTGGTAGTAACCCTCTGGTTAAACTATCATTAACTACTTCTAACCAATCCTCTCCCAACTTAGCCCAAAAAGACTTAAAAAAGTCAACGGGAAGCCCATCAATGCCTGGTGCCCTTCCATTTTCCATGCCTTTTAATGCAGTGTATAAATCCTGCAAAGACAATGGTTGCTCAAGCTCAACCTGAGCTTCTGCAGCCACCTTTGGGAGCCCATCAAAGAACTGCTGTGTCACTGTTTTATCCTCTTTGTACTCACACTTGTAGAGCTCAGCATAGAACTCTACTGCCCTCTTTCTAATTTCACTAGGGCTAGTGAGCTCTTGTCCAACAGCTGATTTGAGACAAAGAATAATTTTTCTTTGACCATTCTTTTTCTCTAAACCAAAGAAAAAATTGGATGAGGCATCCATTTCAGATATTCCCGGAAACGTACTTCTCACCAATGCCCCCTGTGCTTTGATACCCAGCAGGTCTGCCAATGCAGCTTTTCTCCTCTTGAGGGCCTGAGTATGGCCTCGATCTCCTGTCGTCTCAACCAACGTCATGAGTTCCACTATTTCAATCTCTAGGGCTTTCATTGATCTGGTGATATCCTTGGTGACATTCCTCGTGTATTGATTACAAAATTGTTGAATCTGGATTTTCCCTATATCCCACCACTGTTGAAGGGATACAAAACTGGCCTTTTGAGACCTCCACCTCTCCCAGAGAAAACTGAAACAGTTCCTGAAGTGAGCATCACTCAATAAAGTTATATTAAAATGCCAGTATGCGCTTTTGGGTTTTACATCGTTAATGAACACCACCTCTGTTATTAAACAATGATCAGAAAATCCCACTGGGGTTATCACACTTGATTTACAGACCTGAGATTGATGCTCAAAAACATAAAACCTATCTAACCTGGCCATAGAGATGATGTTCTCTCTCACATGCGCCCAGGTGTACTGCCTTGTTCCTCCATGTTGACTCCGCCAAATATCACACAGTTCATATGTTACAATGAGGCGTTTTAAAAAAGTCCTTGAGGCTATATGAGGTTCTTGGTGATTTCTATCTAAATCGGTAACTGTGCAGTTAAAATCCCCAGCAATAAATAAACAAACAATCTTCTTTGTTACATTTCTCAATGGTATTTGATAATGTCTCTAAAAAACATACCCTTTCAACTGTCACCACTGGGGCATATACATTTATCAGTCACATAGTGATGTTTTCATACCTTGCTCTAACTTTTAATAACCTCCCCTCAACTACCTCTTCAACCTCATATGACAAAGGCAAAAACGCTTTTGAGAACAAGATAACCACACCCCCACTTTTTGAGTTTTTATGACTACACACCACTGTCTCCCCCCACTCCTTTTTAGTAATTTTCCAAATTACTATGCGTTTCTTGTAGAAAATGTATGTCACTTCCCTTTCCCCTAATTAACTCATACACCATGGCTCTTTTTTTAACATCTCTTGCCCCATTTACGTTTAAAGAAGAAATCTTAAAACTGCTCATGGATTTAAAAAAATATACAGAGGAAGATACAGCCACCACATCTCTTTACAGAGTTAAAACTGCAACTGAACTCTTTCATTTTCTTTAGAATTTACATCACTTATCACTCTTGTGACCACTTTCTTGAGTCTAGCAATTTCAGGGCTTTTCAAACTTCCCCCTGTAATTTTTGACATCAGAAACTTTGCTGATTCAATAAACAATTCACGTTCAGGGAAAAAATCAGTTACATTGTAATCCTGCATATATTTCTTCCCTTTTGTCAACTTCAGAAATTGACGTATCTTCTCGATCCCATACCTCCCTTCCACCCCATTTATCTCACTATATTGTTGTGACACGTCAGATGACTCACTCTCGCTATCCTCCCCAGAAGAGAACACCACCATCTCTACACCTTGTTCATCTTCAACTGATCTATCAATCTCTACCTTTCTCTTAGAATTAGACCCTTCACCACCCCTTAAATTCTTCCTTTTACTCCTCGGTGTTTTGAAAACATCCGCTTCCTTTTCCGTTATTTCAATCTCCTCTTGACCTCCAATTTCATTTTCCAGCACCACCTCAGCGACGGCAGTCACAATCACACCTACTGTTTCCCCTCCCTCTTTGTTCTGATCTACCACAATTGCCCCCGTATCCACAATGCCTTCCTCTCCTACTTTTCCAACCACATCTGCCCACCTTCTCTCTTCCCCTGCACCCTTAGCATGTTCATCCCTTTGCGGTAGTGCGTTAGTTTCACCCGCACTAGAGCTACCAGGCTCAGCGGGCTCATTCTCGGGACAACTACGTACCAAATGCCCCTCTCTTCCACAGCCAAAGCATTTCATTGATTCAGTAGATGCATAGAAGACATAATCAAATCCATTAATCTTAAAGCTGAACGTTAAATTCAGTTCATCTCCGTCCTTTTTTAAAATTATATGCACTTGTCTCCTATGAGACACGACATGTTTCAACAACGGAGATTTGCATCCAAAAAGAACCTTCTTTATTGTAGATACGATTTGACCATGGTGAGATAACTCTCGCTCCAACACTTCATCTCTAACAAATGGTGGCACGTTAGAAAGCATAACTTTCTTAGCCGGATTCATAAGCGGAAATACCGGTGTCTGTGTCTCCCGCAACACAACACCCGTCTCAACTATCTTATTCACCTTTTCAATTGAATCTAAGAATATCACTACCGCGCTATTCATCCTTGAGGCTGATTTGATGCTATCATACCCAATGATAGCACCCACAGCCAAGCTACATTCTTCCACTGAACACCCGGCCGCAGCAGGAATCTTTACTCCATGCCTCCGACTAAGTTTTTCAAACTCTACACTTCCACGAGTGGCCATAGCAACCAGCCCCACCCGCTGGTTGTGCCCTCGCGAAAAAGCAACCTCAAAGATCCCACCACCCCTATACGTGCTTAGTGATATTTAAACAAGATACCCTTAAAACAACTAAACTAATCAATATATATATATATATATATATATATATATATATATATATATATATATATATATATATATACACACATACCAAAACCCGATAGAGTGAAAATAAATTCCATTCGCTCTCACAATCACTCCTGTTTGACGACTCACTCCCAGCATGCACTCCGACTAGAGAGAGAGAGAGAGAGAGAGAGAGAGAGAGAGAGAGAGAGAGAGAGAGAGAGTGAGAGACATAGTGTGATAGACAGAGAGAGAGAATGAGGGAATGAGGGGCATAGCTACAGTGATGGCAAAGGAGGTTGGTGGCGCCTTAATTGGGGAGGACGGGCTCATAGTAATGGCTGGAACAGAATCAGTGGAATGCTATGAGATTCACCAAACACGTGGTATCCATGTGGTTAATACTATTCCATTTATTCCATTCCAGGTATTATTATGAGCCGTCCTCCCCTAGCAGCCCCCTGTGAGTGAAAGTATAGGCCTCCTAAACTGCACTGTAAAATGGCTGTCTTCCCCTGCTAACAATTTGGCTCATTAAACCACTCACTCATGACCGGACTCCGAGTGCAATATCATCTCTCTCCCTCCTCTTTCTCCCACCTATCTGAGGTGTAGGGAGGAGGGGAACTATTAGTAGGTAGAGGGATAGAGAGAAAATGACAGTTTGAGAGTCTCCAAGGATGCCCATTTGCTGTGAATAAGACATATAGTACCAGTAAAAAGTTTGGACACACCTTCTCATTCAAAGGTTTTTCTTTATTTTACTATTTTCTGCATTGTTGAATAATAGTGAAGACATCAAAGTTATGAAATAACACATATGGAATCATGTACTGTAGTAACCAAAAAAGTGTTAAACAAATCAAAATATAATTTATATTTGAGACTCTTCAAAGTAGCCACCCTTTGCCTTGATGACAGCTTTGCACACTCTTGGCATTATCTCAACCAGCTTCATGAGGTAGTCACCTGGAATGCATTTCAATTAACACATGTGATTGTTAAAATTTAATTTGTGGAATGTATTTCCCTCTTAATACTTTTGAGCCAATCAGTTGTGTTGTGAGGTAGGGGTGGTATACAGAAGATAGCTCTATTTGGTCCATATTATGTCAAGAACAGCTCAAATAAGCAGAGAGAAATGACAGTCCATCATTACTTTAAGCCATGAAGATCAGTCAATCCGGAAAATGTCAAAAACTTTGAAAGTTTTTCAAGTGCAGTTGCAAAAACCATCGAGCACTCTGATGAAACTGGCTCTCATGAGGACCACCACAGGAATGGAAGACCCGGAGTTACCTCTGCTGCAGAAGACAAGTTCATTAGAGTTACCAGCCTCAGAAATTGCTGCCCAAGTAAATGCCTCACACAGTTCAATAACAGACATATCTCAACATCAACTATTCAGAGTAGACTGCTTGAATCAGGCGTTCATTGTCAAATTGCTGCAAAGACACCAATAATAAGAAGAGACTTGCTTGGGCCAAGAAACCTGAGCAATGGACATTAGACCTGTGGAAATCTGTCCTTTGGTCTGATGAGTCCAAATTTGAGATTTCTGGTTCCAACTGCCGTGTCTTTGTGAGACGCAGTGTAGGTGAACGGATGATCTCTGCATGTGTGGTTCCCACTGTGAAGCATGGATGAGGAGGTGTGTTGGTGTGGGGGTACTTTTCTGGTGACACTGTCAGTGATTTATTTAGAATTCAAGGCACACTTAACCAGCACGGCTACCTCAGTATTCTGCAGCGATACGCCATCCCATCTGATTTGGGCTTAGTGGGACTATCATTTGTTTTCAACAGGACAATGACCCAACACACCTCCAGGCTGTGTAAGGGCTATTTGACCAAGAAGGAGAGCAATGGAGTGCTGCATCAGATGACCTAGCCTCCACAATCACCCGACCTCAACCCAATTGAGATGGTTTGGGATGAGTTGGACCACAGAGTGAAGGAAAAGCAGCCAACAAGTGCTCTTCATATATAGGAACTCCTTCAAGACTGTTGGAAAAGCATTTCAGGTGAAGCTGGTTGAGAAAATGCCAAGACTGTGCAAAGGTGTCATTAAGGCAAAGGGTGTCTACTTTGAGGAATCTAAAATATAAGTTGATTTGGTTACTACATGATTCCATGTGTGTTATTTCATCGTTTTGACATCTTCATAAATATTCTACAATGTAGAAAATAGTAAAAAATAAAGAAAAACCCTTGAATGATTAGGTGAATCCAAATGTTTGACTGTTTCTGTATATGTAATTAGCATAAAGAGTTCTAGTGCACTGTGTGTTGGTGTTCTGTGTCATATAAATGAAGATAACCATATTTCATATTGGCAATTCATTTCCAATCACTTGGCATTTCAACTGAGTTTGACATTGATCAAGGAAAAATCATAACCTTGCTTCTTCATTGGAACCCAATATGTATTTAGTCTACAAAATATTGTATGCATTTGTGAAGTGCGTGCGTTTGTAAGCATGCGTGACTGAACGCGTGTGTATGTTTCATTCTGTCACCATGTAATTAGATACTGCTGTCTCTTGTCCCACTCGGCTGCGTCTTGTTTTTACGGGGAGGCGTTGCTGTAATGCCAAACTGGCCTGGATACCTTATCGACAAATGCTGCTGTTTATGACACACACACACAGATAAACACACACATACCGTTTCTGTTTATTATAATTGTGTTGCCTTGCTATCTGCCTCCCGAAACACAGCCCATATAATGCTTTCCCTCCATCTTCCGTGATGCATCATGAATCATTTTAATTCTCCAGTTGTCTACAACATTCAAAAAACATCCAATCTCCTTCACTACTTAAAGTCTAGGATTTGGAATGCTGTTCAATTGACATTTTCTCTTTGGGAGCCAGTTTGTTGGAGTCAGTCACACTTTTCCTGTTGTATCTGTAGATGTAAGAAGTGAGATATTTGTAGATTTTGTATATATTTGTGGAAGTAAGTTTCTGTGTTATGAGCTACTGTACTGTACAGGTCCCATTTGTCATTTGTAGATGAATTGGGTAGTATGGATTCAGGTTGCTGTGATGTAACCTATTAGTGCCTACTGTACTGCGCGCTAAAGTGGTCAAGCTAAGCAGCAGAGTTCAGCATGGTCCTCGCTCACTGTGACTCTCCTGGTTTTGGCCAGTCAGCATTCTGACTGCTCAGAGGCTGTGTGTGTAAGTGTGTGTGTGTGTCCGCGCTTGCATGCATCTGTCTGTGTTTCCTGTTTCGGCCCAGCGTTGACCTCCTGACCCCTCTGATTGGCTGTAGGCTGATTAGCTCCAAGCTGTGACAATCAACATCCGCCTCAGATCACTGGAGCCAATTTGACTGTCTGTTTACAGAGACACTTTACATCAGTAGGAATAAATGGACTTCACACAGTTCGCAATGAGCCAGGCGGCCCAAACTGCTGCATATACCTTGACTGCTTGCACAGACACAAGAGAAATTACACACTTTTCCTAGTTATAAGAAATTAATGTTAGCAGGCAATATTAACTAAATGCAGGTTTAAAAAATATATATTTGTGTATTGATTTTAAAGAAAGGCTTTGGTGTTTATGGTTAGGTACATTGGTGCAACGACAGTGCTTTTTTCACAAATGCGCTTGTTAAATAATCACCTGTTTCTCAAAGTAGGCTGTGATTCACTGAGAAATTAACAGGCACCGTATCGATTATACGCAAAGCAGGACACGCTAGATAAACTAGCAATATCATCGACCATGTGTAGTTAACTAGTGATTATGTTAAGATTGATTGTTTTTATAAGATAAGTTTAATGCTAGCTAGCAACTTACCTTGGCTTCTTGCTGCCCTCGCGTAACAGGTAGTCAGCCTGCCATGCAGGCTCCTCGTGGAGAGCAATGTAAGAAGGGGTGGTTAGAGAGTTGGACTAGTAACCGGAAGGTTGCAAAAATGAATCCCTGAGCTGACAAGGTAAAAATCTATAGCTCTGCCCCTGAACAAGGCAGTTAACCCACTGTTGCCAGGTCGTCATTGAAAGTAAGAATATGTTCTTAACTTACTTGCCTAGTTAAATAAAGGTGTAAAAAAAAACTGGGGGCAAATCGGGGTCCAAAAATACAGATTACCGCTTGTTATGAAAACTTGAAATCGGTCCTAATTAAATCGGCCATTCCGATTAATCTGTCGACCTCTAGTCACTTAGTTTAGTTTGTGATTTTACTCTGTCCATTTGTCGCCATAACCTCAAACACATGCAGGTGTTCAATCTGAAACACAGCAACATTTTTGTTATGTAACACAAATAACAGATGTTCAACTTCACTTCCTTTCACTCAATTCTGCAATTGCTCATCCCTACTACATAAATAGCTGAACAGTTTAGGATTATTTCACAAGAAAACCCACCAAATGGGCAATAAACGCAGATGGAATCGTAAACAAAATAGCACCATCATGAATGAGTATGTATTGTAAATGTATTCTGTAAGGCCCTACACAGCCTGTACATTGTTTCAGCATAGTTCACCACTATTACAACATTGTTTTACTAAATAGTTATCAAATAGCACGGGTCTATATATCCATGTTGGAACAGGCATAGCTGTAACACGGTATGCACACACTGTTCTCTGTGGGCTTCAGAGGCAGAGGACATTCACTCTCTCTCTCTCTCAGTTTCAGTGAATAGGGTAGTGTGAATGACAGTAGGAGTATTAGGAAATATTAAAAATATTAAGAAATACATCATTCAGGAGCTTTTTTGGCGACAGTGGTGGTTATAGGAGAACAAAAAGAGAGAGTGAGAGAGAGAACAGAGATAGTGAGTGAGGGGGAGGGAGGGAGTGAGAGAAGAGAGAGGGGGGAGAAGGGAGGGAGAAAGGAAGGGAGGTAGAGAGAAGAAATGGAGGGAGAAGGGAAGGGAGGTAGAGAGAAGAGATGGAGGGAGAAGGGAGGGAGGGAGAAAGGAACAATGGAAGGGAGGGAGAAGGGAAGGAGAGAGAGCATAGAGGAGAGAGCTGTGAACGTACCCAGTCTGATGATTTCCTCTCCTTGCCTCTCACTCTACGGGTCTAATGTTTCCCATCCCTGCTAATGAGCTGACAGAGAAGGAGGGCACACAGTAGGACGTGAGGGAGAGAGAGAGCGAAAGAGAGGTAGAGAGAGGGTTGTCAATGGTAGTACTGGCAATTAGGAATGGAGGGAGGCAGGGAGAGAGAATGAGATGAGCCCAGGACAGCAACACAATTAGACCCAACCAAATCATGAGAAAACAAAAATATAATTTCTTGACACATTGGAAAAATTCACAAAAAAAACTGAGCAAACTATAATGCTATTTGGGTCTAAACAGAGAGTACACAGTGGCAGAATTTCTGACCACTGTGACTGACCCAAACTTAAGGAAAGATGTGACTATGTACAGACTCAGTGAGCATAGTCTTGCTATTGAGAAAGGCCGCCGTAGGCAGACCTGGCTCTCAAGATAAGACAGGCTATATGCACATTGTCCACAAAATGAGGTGGAAACTGAGCTGCACTTCCTAACCTCCTGCCAAATGTATGACCATATTAGAGACACATATTTCCCTCAGATTACACAGATCCACAAATAATTAAAAAACAAACCCAATTTGGATAAACTCCCATATCTACAGGGTGAAATACCACAGTGTGCCATCACAGCAGCAAGATTTGTGACCTGTTGCCACAAGAAAAGGGCAACCAGAGAAGAACAAACACCATTGTAAATACAACCCCATATTTATGTTTATTAATTTTCTCTTTTTTAATCATTTGCACATCGTTACAACACTGTATATATATTTAATATGACATTTGAAATGTCTTTATTCTTTTTTTAACGTCTGTGAGTGTAATGTTTACTGTTCATTTTTATTGTTTATTTCACTTTTGTTTATTATCTACTTCACTTTGCTTTGGTAATGTTAACATATGTTTCCCATGCCAATAAAGCCTGTTAGGGAGGATGGTTCCTGTACAGGAACCAAATCAGCGGAAATTTCAGAGCGCCACCTATAGTACTCGATAAAACTCAAACTTTCATTAAAACACACACGCAAGATACTCAATTAAAGCTACACTCGTTGTGAATCTAGCCAACATGTCAGATTTGTAAAATGCTTTTCGGCAAAAGCATGAGAAGCTATTATCTGATAGCATGCACCCCCCGAAATACCTGAACGAGACCTAAACAAAATATTTTGCGGTAGCCGGCGCTACACAAAACGCAGAAATAAAATATAAAACATTCATTACCTTTGACGAGCTTCTTTGTTGGCACTCCTATATGTCCCATAAACATCACAATTGGGTCTTTTTCCTGATTAAATCAGTCATTGTATACCCAAAATGTCATTTTATGAAGGCCGGTCTGATCCAGGAAAATTCACCTTTACAAGACGCAACGTCACTTTTTAAAATTAAAAAAGTTGCCTATAAACGTTTACAAATCACTTCAAACTACTTTTGTAAACCAACTTTAGGTATTAATAAATGTTAATAATCGATCAAATTGATCACGGGGCGATCTGTATTCGATAGCAGCAAGTATTGAAATCATCGTCCATTTTTTCACTTTCATAACTTCCTCCGGTGCACCCCAAGACAGGAAGTGGCTATACGTCATCTCACCAAGGATAAACCAGCCATGAAATGCCAGTACTGGCGACATCGTGTGGAAGCTGTAGGCATTGTAATCGGAACCTCATCTATTTTCTATCGCCTTAGACAATACATTGACTGGCGGACAAATATTTTTTTGGTGTTTTTGGTGAACAGTTTTCCCAGGGATTTTTACTCCTAAACACGTTCTGTTATAGCCACAGACACGATTATAGCCACAGACTTCAAAGTGTTTTCTATACACACATACTTATCATATGCATATACTATATTCCTGGCATGAGTAGCAGGACTTTGAAATGTTGCGCGATTTTTAACAAAAAGCTGCGAAAAGCTGCGAAAATTCGCGTCATCCCTAACAGGTTTTAAATTGAATTGAATGGAGTGAGAGAGAATATGGGCATTTGGGGTGCAAGTTATTTCCACGTTATGAAGATAAAGAGGTGAGCCAACTTGGATTCATATGTATTCATATGTACTCTTTTGTATTGACTTAATGGAAAACCTGTACATTGTGAAGGGGTTACTGTGAATTTAACAGTAGCTTACAGGCGTCAAGTACAGTACGGTGTCAAGTACAGTTCTGTTTTTCATATTTTTTTATATATTTTTATTTTTTTTACCTTAATTTAACCAGGCAAGTCAGTTAAGAACATATTCTTATTTTCAATGACGGCCTGGGAACAGTGGGTTAACTGCCTGTTCAGGGGCAGAACGACAGATTTGTACCTTGTCAGCTCGGGGGTTTGAACTCGCAACTAGTCCAAAGCTCTAACCACTAGGCTACGTACAGCTACTGTAATATAAATACTAAATACGGTATCAAAGCAAATACCGTTTAATGACACAAAGTACAATACTGTACATTGGACTATATTATACTGTAAAAAAGTAAATTCTACTGTAATCTAAATTAATGAATGAAATTCATCGAGGGGTGGGGCTTGTATTTCACAGTATTTTAATGTAATTACAAGCAATTTGTGCAAGCAGGTTTACTGCTAGGTTTACATATTAGAGCATATGAATGAATATTTGGTGTTAGATATCACTTGCACTTCTAGAGGCTTTAACAAATGCTTCCAATCTGGCAGTGACTACAGGGAAAAACCAACCGAAAGGACATAGCAAAATGCACAACCATTTAAGGTTCGATACTTGCAGCCCCTCCAATCTGACCCCAAAACTGTTTAAGTTGAATGGGCTCTATAAGCATCTAACAGTTAAATTAGTACAGAATTCTGACTCACAGGCGCAACAAATATAGCCGTCGACAAGGCATGCCTCAAAATATGCTATAACGATAATACCATGCACCCACTAGTGGTCAAAAGGTGTTTAGCACTCTAAAGATATGGTACTTTACTGAATTCTGTGGGGTGGAATTACAGTACCATTCGCTATACAGTAATGTTCTCACAATGCACCATCATTTACGTATGCTTCAATTAAACATTTACGTTTTTTTTTACTGTTGATAATACCTGAAGTGTCCATATAAATGACAGTTTTCTATTACAGTGTATGTTGAACCCTGATTACACTTCAGTCTGGTCACAGATTGAACAAGGAGCCAGATGTTTCACCGGATGTATAAATCTGAAGCATCCGGTTGGCATTTCCACTAACTCCCAAATATGGTGAGGAGAGAAAGCCCAGTGGCTGACAGTGGGAGAAGATGGAGCGAGATGGAACTGGGCCGACATTCTGCTGATTTTCTCATTGAAGAAAAGCCCATCTCAATACAGTTTTCTGCCCCCAAACTTAATCTGTTACAAATTTTGTTGACCCTTTGCCAAAGTTTCTAAATATTGTGTAGTTTAGAAGGAGTGTAAGGGTGAATTTAGAGAAGTTGCTCCCTAGCGGATATATGCAAATACATGCTAGGATGCGCAAATAGAATCTCGCTAGCTCGCTGCTTGGCTCTGTCCATCTGCTTGCTTGTTCTGCCCACTATGCTTATTTTGCTTCCATTGAAAATGACAAAGATGATATATCTTGGTGTTTCACCTCAGCTTTTTCTCTCTTCATATGGCCCTTCCTTCTCTTTCTGTTGCCCTCTCTTCACACCTTTTCTCCATCTCTCCCTCCCGCTCTCCCCCTCATCATCTTTGGTATTATGCCATGTGTGTGACTGGCGTCGGCGGTTAGAGCTGTCTAGCTAGAGAGTAGGAGCCGTGGTGCAGACAGACAGAACGGAGGAGCCACCCTGGCACACTGCAGCTGTTTTGATGTCTCCAGATTTTAGACTAGAGCCTGTGTTTGTGTGTGTGTGACACAGGAGGCTGCTGAGGGGAGGACAGCTGATAATAATGGCCGGGATGGAGTAAATCAAACGCATTGAATTGTGAAAGGATCTGTTGTACACCCCACGGTTGCTGATGTGCCGGAGATAAGGAGTAACAATGAAATTAAAAGGAATTTCTGCACCTTCAGGATCAGTGCACAATTTTCTATTTAATTAGGCTGATCTCTCGTTCGCCAGACCTTCATCAGAGCATACAAATACACAATGGCAACGTGTGTGAATGCAATCAGGCATGAGGAGCAACACCTGTGTACAACACAAATGCCAGTAAGCACATCAGCAATCAATTATCTCAGAGAAAGTGTGCCTTGATCAAGGCAGTTAAGGTTCTAAATTTCAGTATATTTTTCACATAATTTTTTACCTAATTCCTTACGTAATTGTACATAAAAATAATAATAATGAAATAAATAAAAAATAAATATAAATACACTACCGTTCAGACGTTTGGGGTCACTTAGAAATGTCCTTGTTTTTAAAAAAACAACAAAACATTTGTCTATTAAAATAACCTTAAAATGATCAGAAATACAGTGTAGACATTGTTAATGTTGTAAATGACCATTGTAGCTGGAAACGGCAGATTTTTTTTTATGGCATATCTACATACAGTAGACGTACAGAGACCCAATGGCACGTTGTGTTAGCTACTCCAAGTTGATCATTTTAAATGGATAATTAATTATGAGAAAACCCTTTTGCAATTGTGTTAGCACAGCTGTTGTCCTGATTCAAGAAGCAATAAAACTGTCCTTCTTTAGACTAGTTGAGTATCTGGAGCATCAGCATTTTTAGGTTCGATTACAGGCTCAAAATGGCCAGAAACAAAGAACTTGCTTCTGAAACTCGTCAGTCTATTTTTGTTCTGAGAAATGAAGGGTATTCCATGTGAGAAATTGCCAAGACACTAAAGATCTCGTACAACGTTGTGTTGTACTCCCTTCACAGACAAGCACAAACTGGCTCTAACCAGAATAGAATGAGGAGTGGGATGCCCAACTGAGCAAGAGGAGCAAGAGGACATTTACATTAGAGTGTCTAGTTTGAGAAACAGACACCTCACAAGTCCTCAACTGGCAGCAAAACACCAGTCTCAATGTCAACAGTGAAGAGGCGACTCCGGGATGCTGGCCTTAGGCAAAGAGTTGCAAAGAAAAAGCCATATCTCAGACTAGCCAATAAAAAGAAAAGATTAAGATGGGCAAAATAACACAGACACTGGAACTCTGCCTTGAAGGCCAGCATCCCGGAGTCACCTCTTCACTGTTGACGTTGAGACTGGTAGAATAACTGTTTTTGACTCATATCGATGCCACATGTTTTCAAAGGGATTCTTTACTTTCTAAAGGCAGCTAAAGAAATGTTTGAGTTTGATACAATTCCATCAATTGCGTTCAAGCCATTACTATGAGCCCGTCCCACCACCCTCATATGATGTGTGGTTGTGCGTACGTGGGTATATGTGTCTGTAGATGTGTATGTGTGTGTATGAGTGTGTAGCTAGCAGGCAGAAAGAGCTGTCAGAAGAATTAGCCTTCACATCTCCATGCATGGTGTACCATACCACCCGGTGGCTAAACACAGCTACTGCATATGGTGTGGGAGGAACACACACACACACACACACACACACACACACACACACACACACACACACACACACACACACACACACACACACACACACACACACACACACACACACACACACACACACACACACACACACGGGAAAAGAGGCAGAGGAAAAGGAGGGAGGAGAAGAAGGGAAACGAGCAACGAGCGATGCCGCAACGAGACCCATTTTGAATAGCAGAAGACACACACACACTGCATTCAACACCCAGTCTGTCATTCACCATGAGATGTGCCTGTACTGCACTGCACCTTGCCTACCATATGGGTACACATACAGACACACACAAATACACAAATGCACACAGATACAGTCTGCCCCTTCCCTACCATCTGGGCACCCACCTCCACCCTCCGCTCTCTCTCTGCTACAACAATATTTAATACAATATCTAATTACCAACTGAAACTGGATGGATTAGAGAGAGAAGCAAATGAGGGGAGGGCATTTAGGATGTGTTCAGGAGGAAATTTCAGATGCATTACGGAGGACATTTAGGATGCGTTCAGGAGGGCATTTAGGATGCGTTCAGGAGGACATTAAGGATGCGTTCAGGAGGAGATTTAGGATGCGTTCAGGAGGAGATTTAGGATGCGTTCAGGAGGAGATTTAGGATACGTTCATGAGTACATTTGGGATGCGTTCATGAGTACATTTGGGATGCGTTCATGAGTACATTTGGGATGCGTTCAGGAGGACATTTGGGATGCGTTCAGGAGGACATTTGGGATGCGTTCAGGAGGACATTTGGGATGCGTTCAGGAGGACATTTGGGATGCGTTCAGGAGGACATTTGGGATGCGTTCAGGAGGACATTTGGGAAGCGTTCAGGAGGACATTTGGGATGCGTTCAGGAGGACATTTGGGATGCGTTCAGGAGGACATTTGGGATGCGTTCTGGAGGACATTTGGGATGCGTTCTGGAGGACATTTAGGATGCGTTCAGGAGGACATTTGGGATGCGTTCAGGAGGACATTTGGGATGCGTTCAGGAGGACATTTGGGATGCGTTCAGGAGGACATTTGGGATGCGTTCAGGAGGACATTTGGGATGCGTTCAGGAGGACATTTGGGATGCGTTCAGGAGGACATTTGGGATGCGTTCAGGAGGACATTTGGGATGCATTCAGGCCGGGAAAGATAAAATTGATGTCTGATTCATTTAAACCTTTTCCTAAAATGTTTGTATGTGTGTGTGTGGTTGATTGGACAGTGTAGTGTAGTATCCTCTACAGTGAGAGGACATGACAGTGCCATATCCTGACAGTGGTCTTCTACAGGCAGCAGGGCTCAGATAAAGCTGTTTTACAGACTCAGCTCCAGGCAGGGGGAGGGCCACATTAGATTTTGGCCCAGGATAATAGCCACCTCTCTGGCCTTGGAACTGGCAATATTCTCCATGTCTCTCTATGTTTCCATCAATCTGTTGATAATGATAGATTTAAAAAATCCAATGAACCAGCATATCTCTATCTCTTCCCCCCTCGCTCTCCTCTCTCTCTCTCTCCCTCCCTCTCCCCCTCTCTCTCCCCCCTCTCTCTCTCTCTCCCCTCTCTCTGTCAATCTTTCCACCAAGTTGGCATGTTGTTTCTATCTTCTCTAAATTTACCAGCCGGTCTGTCTACTTCCTCCTTCCTCAGTAGTGTACACTAAGATATTCAGACTGAGTGGTCTGGAGAAACACTGGAGGATGGAGACATGAGATATTCAGAGACAGGGGTCTGGAGAATGGAGACATGAGATATTCAGAGACAGGGGTCTGGAGAATCACTGGGGAATGGAGACATGAGATATTCAGAGACAGGGGTCTGGAGAAACACTGGAGGATGGAGACATGAGATATTCAGAGACAGGGGTCTGGAGAAACACTGGGGAATGGAGACATGAGATATTCAGAGACAGGGGTCTGGAGAAACACTGGAGAATGGAGACATGAGATATTCAGAGACAGGGGTCTGGGGAAACACTGGAGGATGGAGACATGATATATACAGAGACAGGGGTCTGGAGAAACACTGGAGGATGGAGACATGAGATATTCAGAGACAGGGGTCTGGAGAAACACTGGAGGATGGAGACATGAGATATTCAGAGACAGGGGTCTGGAGAAACACTGGAGAATGGAGACATGAGATATTCAGAGACAGGGGTCTGGAGAATCACTGGGGAATGGAGACATGAGATATTCAGAGACAGGGGTCTGGAGAAACACTGGGGAATGGAGACATGAGATATTCAGAGACAGGGGTCTGGAGAAACACTGGGGAATGGGGACATTAGATATTCAGAGACAGGGGTCTGGAGAAACACTGGGGAATGGGGACATTAGATATTCAGAGACAGGGGTCTGGAGAAACACTGGAGAATGGAGACCAGTGGCATTTATTCATGGATGCCAAGGGAAGCCAGTCTTCCTAAAATAATTGACCCCCCCCAAAAAAACACACAAAAAATAATAATAATAATACAAATAAAAACATGTATTCATTTTTCGTCTCTGTGTTTCATAATTTTCCTTCAATTTGAGACTGAATGTATCTCACAGGAGAAAGCATCTGAGCCAAACAGCCCCCCTCTATGTCTCTACATGTTGGCCATCCATCTGATGCGGTCTGGTCCAGACGAGTATGACACTGTTGCCGCCTGTAGCATTGAAAGCAAGGGAAGCCAGCGAGCATCTGACCTCCCTTGACAAAAAATGTATAAAATAATTGCCAATCAGCGTTGAGCTAAACTGAGCGAGCTCGACTGTGAATGGTCCTGGCGCACCAAAAGAAAGTGTAAAGGGAAGCCAGCTTGGATTTGGCGTCTCTCCTATCAGATCCCATTGAGAGCATATGTCATTGACAGAAAATGTTGAATTGTTGCATCTCCTTGTGTTGTTGTCCTCCGGTGGCCAGCTAGCTAAAATGGGCCCTTTCCTAAATTAGCTACGGATAGAGATATGGATTTGGACTTGAGCTTTTACTTAATACTCCGTACTGGACAATGATTATAATGATAATTCTGATCCAACCATTCATTCATACACTGTTGAGTCCCTGGCCTGAGAGGATGGAAGTTCAATATGTAGCTAGATTTAGAAGGCCAATGTTAACTAGCTAACGTTGTCCATGAATGGAAGTTAGGCTATTGCGCAAGCATTTTAGCCAGGTAACCTAGGACATGAAGGAGAGGCGGATGGAATTGGCATTTCTCTGCAAGTAGGGTGATTCAACATGTTTTTCTACTTGCACGAACGCGCACAGACGCACACACTCAGACGTGCACAGAAATGGACAGTCAAATCATATTTAGCTTAAGTTGATTGGACTAAATTGTTTTTGTTATCTTTTATTTGTCACTGTATTAGACTAAGCAGAGGTGATTTGATGTTGAAGTTGAAAAGGTGCTGGAATAGTGGAGGCAGCTGTTTTCTTTGCGGTAACTCCCTGTGGTTCTAAATCAATAGTTGTTGAGTGGTCCGAAAATGTCAGAAACATTAACTTGCTCGACCGTGCTGTATGACATGTAACTGTCTGTTACTGTACATTCAAATGTATTTTGGACTTCACTGGACCGGTTTTGTGATAAAAAGGTGTGGTGTGTGGTTGAATTTATTCTGCCACTGTGTCTGCTTATTGTCTCGGCCTTCAGGCCTATATATATCACGGGGGGGGGGGGGGGGGCTTGCTGGAGACATAAGATATTCAGAGACAGGGGTCTGGAGAAAGACTGGAGACATAGGCAGGCTGAATAATGAATGATGCCTGTGGTCCAATTCTTGCTGTTTGTTATGAATGTTGAGCATACATTTGTCCAAAGCCCCTTGGCGTCTGTAATTGGGCAATAGTTGAATTGGATTGGGTAGATCAGGCCTGGTGGTGCTATAGGGGTGGCTGTGACATGCGGGTGACAACTTGGCTCGCCCTCTTGCAAACCTCCACTCAAGGGAGGAAGGGAGAGAGACGGGGGGGGGGGGGTTGAGAAAATCAGAGAGAGGGAAGAGAGAGAGGAGAGGGTGGAGAGGGACCTCAACCATCTCCCCCTTGTTAAGATTACTGCCTAATTTGTTTCTCTAAAGCAGTCTGTCCCCTAGCTAGATGTTGTTGCCTCCTCCTTGTTTTCGTCTGTAAAACAAGAGAGCGTGAGGTGTCATACACACACACACACACTTGCAAAACAGCGAGAATAGATGCTAACCATATTGTCCTCCACACCTCTTCCTCTCCTCCCTTTAACAGGTTCTGCTTGTCTTAAAGCAGGCAGTGAGTTGGTCGCTACTTGCTCCGTTTCAGCTTCAATCCCCCTGCTTTATTTTGATATTACACATGGTTGTGTGCCATTAAAAAAGAAGTGAGTGCTGCTCCAACAATGGTTGTTTGACAGGTGCCCACTTTGCATTTGATAATGATGCTCTCACAAGTCAGATTTCATATTTCCACATCGTTCTCAGAATTTCTTATTTACGCTGCTAACTGCCTGACAGCCTGTTATACGCATCTCAACAGAGACGACAGCGTCCTAGGCCGTGTCCCAAATGACATCCTATTTAGTGCACTACTTTTGACCAGCACCTATCAACAATAGTGCACTGTATAAGGAATAAGGTGCCATTTGGGACAAATCCCTGGATGAGATCCAATGTTTATGAATTTATTCAGATTGTGATTTCACACAGATTGTGATTACTTGTTTTTATCTAGCTAGGGCTGACAAAGGCCCAGTTTTAGAGTACAGAGCACCATTGTGTAACTCTACAATTCTCTGTAATTGTGAAATAACTCCTAGGCATTCTCAACACAAGTAAACATCACATTCATCATTTGGATTGTGGTCTATGGCTTGCCGTAGACATAGAGGAAAAGGAGAATACCTGTGGTCATTATGGTCACATGTACAGTAGGATATATTCATTCAGGTCTAGTTCAATAGAATGTACCACAGATGTATGAATATAAATACTATGACATGGGAATTCCACAGGTCATATGGACAGCTAATCCAATAGGACATATTAGGGGGAAAAGTGTGAGTGAGGAAGGAAAACTTATGTTGACTTAAACATGGTTAGGGCCTGTACCTGGTACCATGTACCATGTAGAGAGGAGACATCTGATAGACAGGAGATGTGAGCAGACAGAGATGAGTGACTGCAGAAACTTCTGCACTCTCTCTCTCTCCCTTCTTTCTCTCCCGCTCTCTCTCCCTTATTGTTCTCTCTCCCCTCTTGCTCTCTCATTATCTCTCTCTCTCTCCTCTCTATCCCTTCTTTCTCTCCCCTATCATTCCCTCTCTCTCTCTCTTTCTCTCTATTCTCTCTCCCTACTTGCTCCCTTCTCTCTCTCTCTCCCTTTTCTGTCTCTCTCTTTCTGTCACTCTCTTTCTGTCTGTCTGTCTCTTTCTCTCGTCCCTCTTTCTCTCTCTCTCACTCTCTGTACCTTCCTGGTGTGACTCAAAGTGAATGTGAGATAGTTACCATGGTGAAGAGGATAAAGGACTATCTTTTTGGGCTGAGGTGAGAGATAGCGTCTAACTTCAAGAAAGGGGAATCGGGACAATTTAGGAAAGTGCTGCGAAAAGGAGAGAATATCAGATTTGCGATTTAAGTATAACAAACAATCCCATTGGAAAGTAGACCTGCATGTTATGTCCCTTGCAGACTTCCACACACTGCCTTATTTCACTTACTAGCCCATCCAAACAGCGTTCATGTTGTAACGGTCATTTCTAGCAGTAATAATACCCCATCTTTATCCCATTCATACCCTCTATGTCAGAGGTTGTCACTAATAATTCTGAGGTCACACAGTCAAATGGATTCATACATGATATCAAATGGATTCACACATGATATTTAAGCCTACTATTAATATGGACCATCAAGCTGTCATTCTCTATTTTAGGACTTTATCTCAAATCAGGTAGGCTAATACCAAATTTCAGTTTGAATTAAGTATATTCTTTTGAGTAATTTAAATGCATCAGAAAGGGATTGGAAAGTTCAGAAAAACATCAGGGATGATGATAATCATTGAGCAATCTCTGTGTATGATCTTTTGTGAGAATCAATTCATGTCCCAGAGTGATTCTCATCACTGTCCATTCTAACTAGTCCTGCTCAGCTTGGGTGTGTTGTAGATGGAAACACGTACGTGTTCCCGAGAGTCTTATCTTTCAGGGATGGGTTATAGTCGCTAATAGCTCCAACCGCTCAGAGGGTAGGCGCATTATATTTTCACAATCAAATCAAATTGTATTTGTCACATGCACCGAAAGCTACCGTGAAGTGCTTACTTACTTACACATAGCTAATAAACAGCAAGTGGCAGCAGTGTAAAAACAAGGGGGTGTCAATGTAAAGTTGTAAAGTAGTTTGGGTGGCCATTTGATTAATTGTTCAGCTGTTTTGGGGGTAGAAGCTGTAAAGGAGCCTTTTGGTCCTAGACTTGGCGCTCCGGTACCACTTGCCGTGTGGTAGCAGAGAGAACAGTCTATGACGGGTAACTGGAGTCTTTGATCATTTTTCGGGGCCTTTTGGTCCGGGTTATCAAACGTTACCCACGGAACTGCGGTTCGACAAATTAAGCACCACGCACACATAGACAGACACACACTTTGCTTTAGCAGCCGGGCGGGAGACAGACAGCTTAGCGGCGAGCCCTCATTTGTCACACTGTCCCTGTCACCTGAAGCGTACCCCAGGATGGGAGGTGGCGAGGGGGAGGAGAGGAGGGGGAAATTGGATTTGGGTGAGGGATTGTGTCAGAGCGGCGGAGTCATCCCATGGGGGATGGATGTGACATAAGGTGTGTTTGACGATGAACCTGTGGTGAGGTGGTGTGTGTGTGTGTGTGTAACATTGGCATCCTACTATCTCCTCCCATCCCTTACCTCTCCCTCTGTCTGAGGCACTAATCATTTTGTTATTGGGTTCTAGTTTGTTTGGTTACTGGGAATGCTGTTACACATTCTCCCCTCAGTGTTAAACAATCTGCCCAGCATCGTTGTACACTAAAAAAGGAGAGTTCCTCAAGGGTTTCTTTGTGAAAGTTGATGGTACTATGTGGAACCAAACAAACCCATAAAAAGGTTCTTTGCAATTCAACGGCTCATTCAAATATGTTGGGATGTGGTTTCTGTACAGTTGTTTTTGTGCAACCATGACTGATAGTGTCGTTCCAGTTGATCTAATCTGTTGTGTGAGGCTAGTACATGTTATATTTGACTATAACCATTGATGGTATCTTGTGAAAGATTCACGTATGGCCTTGGGAACGGTTGACTAAGCCAGAAGTTGTCAGTTCTCTCATGATGGAGCCCCTGTCGTTCCAGAGCCCCTGTCGTTCCAGAGCCCCTGTCGTTCCAGAGCTAGCACACTTGATTCAGAATAAGTACCTGTACAAAACAGTTAATCTGATAATACCTGTAGAGTATAAAAATACTTGCTTGATATTTGTTTTCCAGTTTCTTGTAATACTTTGCAAATGTGAAAACTGAAATAGTCTATTCATTCCTTTTCCATTTAAGTAGACAGAGCAACTTACAGTAGTGAGTGCATACAGTTATATCCTTTTCCCCTGTGGGAATCAAACCCACAACTCTAGCATTGCAAGCAGAATGCTCTACCAACTGAGAGAAAGGCAGAGAAAGGGACAGGGCAACAACTCATACAATTCCAGCTATTGAATCCTGCAAGATCCTATTCTTAATGTTCTTCGGGTAAAAGAGAGGAGGACCAAAATGCAGCGTGATGATTACCCATTATTTAACGAGATACTTAAACAACGAACAAAAGAAATAACCAACAAAAAATCAACAAAGACTAAACAGTCCCGTAACGTGAACACTAACACATAGGAACACTGGTAACAGGAACCATCACCCACAAAATACCCACAGAATATGGCTGCCTAAATATGGTTCCCAATCAGAGACCACGATAGACAGCTGCCTCTAATTGAGAACCAATCTAGGCAACCATCGACTTACAAAAACACCTAGACATAAACATAAACATACAAAACCCCTAGACAAGTTAAAAAACACATACAGTGGGGCAAAAAAAGTATTTAGTCAGCCACCAATTGTGCAAGTTCTCCCACTTAAAAAGTTGAGAGAGACCTGTAATTTTCACCATAGGTACAATTCAACTATGACAGACAAAATGAGAAAAGAAAATCCAGAAAATCACATTGTAGGATTTTTAATTAATTTATTTGCAAATTATGGTGGAAAATAAGCTAATTATGGTGGTCAATAACAAAAGTTTATCTCAATACTTTGTTATATACCCTTTGTTGACAGAGGTCAAACGTTTTCTGTCCACTTTTTTGCCCCACTGTACATCACCCATGTCACACCCTGACCTAACCAAAATAACATAGAAAACTAAGGTCAGGGTGTGACAAGATGCTGAAATTTTTTGGGGCCCGTGCTTTTTTGGGGCTGTGCTATATATCTGTCCGCTAATACTAGTAAAGGCCCAGTGCACTATTTTTGTGATATTATTATTATGATATATATTTTTTAATAAATTATTTTCCTATTAATAAATTTTGGGGGTGCTGGAGCACCCTCGCCTCCCATACTATGTTCTTTATAGAACCATTCTCCACAAAGGTTTTATGAAGAACCATACAAAAAATCCTTCAATATAGCTCCAAAAAGGGTTGTAACCATAGCAGAATGCTTTTTGGGTGCTAAATACAGCCCTTTTTTTATCATTCATTATAGAACCTTAGTAATCTCCATTTAGAACCTTATGAGCATGGGTCATTATAGACCCTTAAAAAAATCCATACTGCATAGCACCAAAAAAGGGTTCTGCTGTGGTTACAAGTCAAATAACTCTTATTTGGGACTATATAGAACCATTTGTTTTTAGTGTGTAGAGGAAATAGCTGCCTGGGTTCAAATACTATTTGAAATCATTTGAAATCCTTGAGCCCAAGACATAGCCATTCCCCTGTCTTTATACCCCACCTTCATTTTTGTCTCAAGGTTGATTGACCGTTAGAGTGGTGGTGTGGTGGTTTTGCTCTGACTGCAAAACCCTGTAAGACTATCTAACCATGTCTCCAAATGGGTCCAGGAGGATCCCTTCAGTGTGAAGAGCCTTTGAGGTTTTGAGACTGTTTATGTATTCAGTCAAGGTCTTGTCACCTTCAAATACATGTGGTGGATGTGCATGGACTTGGAAACTCATGAATATGTACTGGTTGGTGGGAATCTGGGACTGTGCCTGAGAGCACTTGATCCAAGGCCCTTGGTATAAGCAGCAACAAACATAACCCATGTTGTGTTAATTGTCTGTTTATTTGCAAGTAGAATTGATAGCTGACTTACTTTACTTTGATTTTATAACATAGCAAACAATATATTTATTCATCTCTCTCCTTGCTCTCTCTCCTCTCCCACTACTCTCCTCCCTCCCTCTTTCTTCTCCTCCTCTCCTCCTCTTCCCCTTGCTCTCCTCTGCATCCCTCTCTCTGCTCTCCTCCCCCTGCTCTCCTCCCCCTACTCTCCTCTCCTTCGCATCTCCCTCTTTCCTCTCCCCCTCTCTCCTCCCCATCCCCCTCTCTCCTCCCCTCTACTCTCCTCCATTTCCCATCCCCCTCTCTCCTGCCATCTCCCCCCTCCCCCTCTCTCCTCCCCTCTACTCTCCTGCCATCCCCCCCCTCCCCCTCTCTCTCCCCTCTACTCTCCTGCCAACTCCCCCCTCCCCCTCTCTCCTCCCCTCTACTCTCCTGCCATCTCCCCCCCCCCCTCTCTCCTCCCCTCTACTCTCCTGCCAACTCCCCCCTCTCCCTTTCCTCCTCCCAGATGCGACCATCCTGAGTTATGACGGCAGTAAGTTCATGAAGATCCAGTTGCCGGTGGTGATGCACACAGAAGCGGAGGACGTGTCGCTACGGTTCCGTTCTCAACGGGCATATGGTGTGCTGATGGCCACAACGTCACGTGACAGCGCAGACACGCTGCGCCTGGAGCTGGAGACTGGCCGTGTCCGCCTGACGGTCAACCTAGGTAACGCCACACGGTGTAGCCGCACGCCACACAGTTACAACAAAACTCACATGGTGCACATAGCCTATGACATGACCACAACAGACACATAGCTGAAGATGACTCACATAGGTTCATGACTCACATAGGTTCATGACTCACATAGGTTCATGACTCACATAGGTTCATGACTCACAAACTTTATATAACATTTAGCAACCTCGTCATCCTGAAAACAGACAGACATTTTCTCTAATTTACATCTATGTTACACTCACTCTCTATCATCTTAGCTATGGATATGCTGATGATATATATGATGTGCTGTATGTTATGTTGAATAGAAGGGGATGGTATAGAACCCTTCAGTGGCCAGAGTCTGCGGCTCTCCGCTCACTGCCAAATGAGCACGCTGTCGTTTTGGCCCAGCAGGGAATGCTCTCTGTCCTACCCCACCCCACCCCTACACCACCCTACCCCCAAGTGACTGTGCAGTGAAGGCATACGTTGTTAGTATGTCTATGTGATCCCGGTGGGAATTGAACCTATGACCTTGGCATTGCTATAGCCAAGACCATTAGCCAAATATAAGCCAGAACTCCCATTAGCACCAAAAGCCAAATATACTGTCAACCCCATACCTGTTATTAATCCTATTGGCTGGCTCTGGCCACTGTTTTATATGGAACCTTAATTCCATTATAGCCTTGGAACCTAATTACTGATTCCTTCTCTGCCCCGTTGAGGTCCCCTCTGACTATACTTACTTTACTTAGAGTTTTAGCTCCTGGTGGAGAAAAGCCCTCAGCCTTCTACACTCACAGGTCTTTGCTCTGTAACAGTGGTAAGAGTGGTGTCTAATATCTAGTAGTGTCCCTCCCATAGAATTAATTAGACCTGACCAAAATGGCTGCTATTATCAGCACATTCTAGAGCTACGCAGGTCTTTGACATCATCCACTCTATTGTATTACATGCTGACTTGCAGCTCTTCCTCAGCAGTGAAACATAAATGTGAAGTAGCAAAGCTAATCAATAGACAATAAGTAGATGAATACAAATAAAAAGTGCACAACATTCGGTAAAAAAGACATGGTCATAAAAATAGTTAATAAAAGAGAACAAGGTCAGACTGTTGAATGACCGAGCCTTCCCAGAGTTCAATGACAATTTAGTAATTTAGCAGACAATCTTATCCAGAGCGACTTGCATGAGCAATAACGGTTAAGTGCATTGCTCAAGGGCACATCGGCAGTATTTTCACCCTAGTCAGCTTGGGGATACGAACCAGTGACATTTTGGTTATTGGCCCAATGCTCTTCACAAGCTGTGCTACCTGCCTAGGACAAGGCTCCAGCCGGCTGTTTATGTGAGGCTGAGTGGAGCTCATAGACTGATGAAAGTGCAAAAACAAACAATCGAGAGATATAACTTCTGATATTAATATTTATTGTTGTATAATACTCTTTGCCTTTTGTCTGCATGCCTAGTTCTCAGCGTGCTAGAGATAGTGTGTGTGTGTGCATGTGTGTTTGTGTGTCTATTTGCTCTCCTCATGGAGCAACGGAGGGAATCCGCCTCTGGAAATGTTAGATATCTCCCAAACCGGGCATGGCTGTGGGAAATGATAGCCATCTATTTCTCCTTTCCGCCAGTTAAACAGAAATGGGCTCTCTAAACAGAGGCGTTTAGTGGTGCATGTAAAGCAGAGGGCATGGGATTGGTAGAACTTTCTGTCTGTCAGTCGACCACAGGGAAGCCTGTTGCCGTGGCACCCAGGGCGACAGCGCCTCACACTGACAGGGGGCTGACAACCCACATCACCACGGTTACAGGGCTGACAACCCACATTGCCTCGGTTACCATAGATGTCTTCTGAAATCTGATCTGATGATGACAGCCAAGATGTTTTTGTTTACATTTTTTATTTATTTTTATTTTGGACAGATTTGAATACTTTCTTCGCTTGGTTTCACTTGCCCTTAGATCACTAGGTCTCCCTCCTCCCTCGGTCTTCTTTCTCTCCCCTCTCCTCCCTCACTTCCCCCTTTCTTTGAAAAGCAGAGCATTTCCTGTGCGGGCTGGCTGGCGTTGGTCTTTGGCTGTTTGCGACCACTTTTCTGCTGTGGTTGACGACACACGACTGGCAGGGCCACATGGGTATAATGTCTGGGTCTGGATCCGGTCAGCTCTCTCCTCACAGCACAACACTGACTCACTGTATATAGTCAGAGAAAGAGAGAGGCTGGATAGCAGCATCAATATGTAGTTGTTTAGAAATAGTGGCAGTATTAGTATACTAGTAGTTGTAGGTAGTACAAGTATTAGTTGTAGGTCCACAAGGTAGTGCTAGTAGTAGTAGTAGTAGTAGTTGTAGGTCCACATAATAATAATAGTAGTAGTAGTAGTAGTAGTAGTAGTAGTAGTAGTAGTAGTCGTAGGTCCACATAATAATAATAATAATAGTAGTAGTAGTAGTAGTTGTAGGTCCACATAATAATAATAGTAGTAGTAGTAGTAGTAGTAGTAGTAGTAGTAGTAGTAGTAGTAGTCGTAGGTCCACATAATAATAATAGTAGTAGTAGTAGTAGTAGTAGTAGTAGTAGTAGTAGTAGTAGACGTAGGTCCACATAACAATAATAATAGTAGTAGTAGTAGTATTTGTTGTTGTAGGTCCATATAATAATAGTAGTAGTAGTAGTAGTAGTAGTAGTAGTTGTAGGTCCACATAATAATAATAATAGTAGTAGTAGTAGTAGTAGTAGTAGTAGTAGTAGTAGTAGACGTAGGTCCACATAATAATAATAATAGTAGTAGTAGTAGTAGTTGTTGTTGTAGGTCCATATAATAGTAGTAGTAGTAGTAGTCGTAGGTCCACATAATAATAATAATAGTAGTAGTAGTAGTAGTCGTAGGTCCACATAATAATAATAATAGTAGTAGTAGTAGTAGTAGTTCCACATAATAATAATAGGTCCACATAATAATAATAATAGTAGTAGTAGTAGTAGTTGTTGTTGTAGGTCCACATAATAATAATAATAGTAGTAGTAGTAGTAGTTGTTGTTGTAGGTCCACATAATAATAATAATAGTAGTAGTAGTAGTAGTAGTTGTAGGTCCACATAATAATAATAATAGTAGTAGTAGTAGTAGTCGTAGGTCCACATAATAATAATAATAGTAGTAGTAGTAGTAGTTGTTGTTGTAGGTCCACATAATAATAATAATAGTAGTAGTAGTAGTAGTCGTAGGTCCACATAATAATAATAATAGTAGTAGTAGTAGTAGTTGTAGGTCCACATAATAATAATAATATTAGTAGTAGTAGTAGTTGTTGTTGTAGGTCCACATAATAATAATAATAGTAGTAGTAGTAGTAGTCGTAGGTCCACATAATAATAATAATAGTAGTAGTAGTAGTAGTCGTAGGTCCACATAATAATAATAATAGTAGTAGTAGTAGTAGTTGTAGGTCCACATAATAATAATAATAGTAGTAGTAGTAGTAGTCGTAGGTCCACATAATAATAATAATAGTAGTAGTAGTAGTAGTTGTTGTTGTAGGTCCACATAATAATAATAATAGTAGTAGTAGTAGTAGTTGTTGTTGTAGGTCCACATAGTAATAATAATAGTAGTAGTAGTAGTAGTTGTTGTTGTAGGTCCACATAATAATAATAATAGTAGTAGTAGTAGTAGTTGTTGTTGTAGGTCCACATAGTAATAATAATAGTAGTAGTAGTAGTAGTAGTAGTAGTAGTTGTTGTTGTAGGTCCATATAATATTAATAGTAGTAGTAGTAGTCGTAGGTCCACATAATAATAATAATAGTAGTAGTAGTAGTAGTAGTAGTAGTAGTTGTTGTTGTAGGTCCATATAATATTAATAGTAGTAGTAGTAGTAGTTGTTGTTGTAGGTCCATATAATATTAATAGTAGTAGTAGTAGTAGTTGTTGTTGTAGGTCCATATAATATTAATAGTAGTAGTAGTAGTAGTTGTTGTTGTAGGTCCATATAATAATAATAATAATAATAATAGTAGTAGTAGTAGTAGTTGTTGTTGTTGTAGGTCCATATAATAATAATAATAGTAGTAGTAGTAGTTGGTAACATTTGAAATCATTACAAGTAATAGCTTTCTAGTAGTGGTAAAGGTGTTCTGTGAGAAGAGCTTCTGTCACCAATGGCATCGTGCCTGACATTCAGTATGAATCCTTTGAATTGGGTAAAAAAGGCCACTGGACAGTGGTCAGATTGAGGCATGGTGTCTTTGAATGTCCGATCCTACGTTTAAGATGTTACACCACCCATCATCGCTACCAAGTGGCCCAGCTCGACCATGACCATGTTCTGATGCTCTCTTGTTACAGATCTCATAGGAAAAAATATATCCACCTCCTCTGTCAAGGAGACCATTTTATTTGGGACTTTTATTTGGGCCTTTTTAACTTTTACTTTTAATTAAAAGATTATTAATGTTTTGTTACTTTTCAGTAGAAATACATGTTTTAATCTACAAATCATTAACACTAAATATTCAAACTTTGATTGAGAGATAAAAGTTGGCCAGTCAAGGCCTTCCTGTTCAGAACACACAATACAACAACCTAAAACATATAGCTCTGTGAAAGGCCCTTTACTGACATGAACAACTATTTAACTAACTCATTTGATTGGCACTGTGAAGTAGTAGTTGCCATGCTCTTCCTACCACACCCCATCAACTTTTACATTGAGTCAGGTGTGGAGGAGGAGAGGGCCTTGGTAGAGAGCATCATGGTGTGGTCCGTGGGTCCGTGTGTCGTCCCCAGAGGGGTGGGATGTTTTAACATTGTCTGCAGCTGTCACAGTGAAGGATTTGACATCTCATCTGTTCTCCCCCATCTAGACTGTATCAAGATTAACTGTACTACCAGTAAGTAAAGACGGCTCATATTTAATACTCTACCTCCTTTGTTAATACTATTTTACTGTTACTCTTTTATCTGTATTCACAATGTTGTTTATTCATGAATGTAGATCCCTCTTTAAACAAACTACACCTATATATGCCTTATTTTTTTTTATTTTTTTTAATGAACCTTTATTTAATTAAAAGGGTTTATGAAGGTTTTATTAAGCCTTATATTTTGTTGTTTGTTTAAATTGTGACCTGAATGTATGTGATCTAAATGTGTGTGCCAGAAAGTAGACTATTTAGGTACAAGATATATAGATGTCATATGTTTTACATTATGATTTCAGACCAATTTGACAAAGATGTGCAATATTCCTTCTTTTTTTCCCCAACAGCTAATGGTGAAAAATTCACATTGCCATTATGATTCCAATCAATTTCCTATACCTTGGATATACATATTATGTATGATATAGACCGGTACAGACCAGTGCATAGCATACAGACCATTTCATGGGAGATAATGGACTGTGCAATATAGTATGTTCTGGGCCTCAGTCAGGCAGTGTGAATCTGCATCTGCTGTCCTACAGAAAGCTAACTGCTGGAGAAGGGGTGGGAGAAGGCAGAGGATGCATGGAGGGATAGAGGAAGGAGAGGGAGGGAGAAGGCAGAGGATGCATGGAGGGATAGAGGAAGGAGAGGGAGAAGGCAGAGGATGCATGGAGGGATAGAGGAAGGAGAGGGAGAAGGCAGAGGATGCATGGAGGGATAGTGGAAGGAGAGGGAGAGAGAAGGCAGAGGATGCATGGAGGGATAGAGGAAGGGGAGGGAGGGAGAAGGCAGAGGATGCATGGAGGGATAGAGGAAGGGGAGGGAGGGAGAAGGCAGATGATGCATGGAGGGATAGAGGAAGCAGAGGGAGAAGGCAGAGGATGCATGGAGGGATAGAGGAAGGAGAGGGAGGGAGAAGGCAGAGGATGCATGGAGGGATAGAGGAAGGAGAGGGAGAAGGCAGATGATGCATGGAGGGATAGAGGAAGGAGAGGGAGAAGGCAGAGGATGCATGGAGGGATAGAGGAAGGAGAGGGAGGGAGAAGGCAGAGGATGCATGGAGGGATAGAGGAAGGAGAGGGAGGGAGAAGGCAGAGGATGCATGGAGGGATAGAGGAAGGAGAGGGAGAAGGCAGATGATGCATGGAGGGATAGAGGAAGGAGAGGGAGAAGGCAGAGGATGCATGGAGGGATAGAGGAAGGAGAGGGAGGGAGAAGGCAGAGGATGCATGGAGGGATAGAGGAAGGAGAGGGAGGGAGAAGGCAGAGGATGCATGGAGGGATAGAGGAAGGAGAGGGAGAAGGCAGAGGATGCATAGAGGGATAGAGGAAGGAGAGGGAGGGAGAAGGCCGAGGATGCATGGAGGGATAGAGGAAGGAGAGGGAGGGAGAAGGCAGAGGATGCATGGAGGGATAGAGGAAGGAGAGGGAGGGAGAAGGCAGAGGATGCATGGAGGGATAGAGGAAGGAGAGGGAGGGATGGGTTGGAATTAATGAGGAGCCCCCAACATGGCAGTCAACAGTGATTTTTCACACTCTGTTGTCTCTAATTACCAGCCTTGATGACGCTCCTAAATTCAAACAGACTGATATAAAACGCATGCTTGGAAACAGAGGTATTTTAGCCACGGATCATTTCCCCCTGTTCCCTTGTTTTCAATCTATTTTTTTTACCTTTTTCTCCATTCTTCATTCTCTTCTTGTATTTTATTTTCACCTTTCTCTCTGTTCGTCATTCTCTTCTTTTCTTTCTTTCTTCCCTCAGTCTATCTTGGCGCCTGGTAAATTGATGAGGCTTTTCAAAGCGAAGAGGAAATACGGAGTGTGATTTTATTATTCTCATTAACCTGCCTCACAGAGCAGAGAGAAAGGGATGGAGAGAGTAGGACTGCCAGGAGGGAAGGAGGGAGGGAAGGAAGGAATAAGGGATGTAGTGGAATGGAGCGAGGTGAGAGGGAGGTAGGGATGGAGAAATGGATAGGGAGGGAAAGAGAGAATAGGACTGCTAGGAAAGAGGGTGGGAGGGACAGAGAAAGAGAGAGAAGGGGGGTATATGAGTGTGGAGCTACAGAGGCTACATTGCAATACTTTAGGAGGAAACTTGTCCTTGTCCTTGTATTTATAATTCAGGGACATTGATGAATTAATGATGGAAGAAGAGTCCTCAAGAGTCAGAAAAGATGAGCCGTTCTTTCCTGTGCTCCGTACTGCCTGATGCATACACACTATATCTCTAGGGTTTACCTTCACTTCCATCACACTGACTCTCCTCCACTGTTGTGGAGAAACACATTCCCAACAACATAACATAGTAAGTTCTGTCTCCTCCATCCAGATTGTCTTCATCCATTCTGCATCCAGTCCTCTTAGTCTGGCTGGAGGTACGGCTGAGTCACACGAATGGATGCAATATTTGATAGGGTACATTTACATTTATATCTGGAGGCTGGTTTCATAGCAAGGTCTGTGTATAGGGGCATCAAAAATAATTCACATTATAAATGGTTTGCAACAACAGTTAGGCTATTCTATAGCATTACCCGTGAATTCCAATGGTGATTTTTAATACCTATTTCTATGCTAAATAGCATTTAATGCAACTAATAATTCTGCATGCATTTTGTATATTGTGTATGCAAATTGATTGTAAACATTCCAACATTCCATACACTCTCCGTTCCTAAGCACATTGCTAATTTGTAGAATCACAAATACAGTATAATCTCTGCAAACATAGAACATCAAACACACCTGTAGTTCCTTCCACACATATGTATTCATTCCCGTCACTAAACAAATCTGTCCATAGATTCTTTATTTCAAATACAGCACGTAGATCTAGTGCCATGTCTCTGTGTAGGTAGCTAATCTAAAACAACATGTTCACATACATACACAAAAGCAGAAAAGGAAATGGGTAGTGGAGATATATTCTTTAGTAAATCATTTTTTTGATGCATTTAAAGCGGCAATCAGCAGTTGTTACATCCATTTTTGGTCTTATAAATGAATGATATATATCCATTGATTCTTGAAAAATATAACTTATAAATGACTCATGAGCTTAGTTCAACTGTCGTACCCCATCAGAACCCAAAGTATAAACAAACACACTTCAAAACATGGTTAAAACTATAATCTATAATTGTGGATGGTCAGTCTTTGCATCCATAGCTGTGTCTATGAGTCTATGATTTGAGAGTGGTTACATTTCGCCAGCCTCTTCCCTCAACGTTTTACCAAAACAGGGGCGGGGATGGATTGTTATTGTTTCAGCTCTCTCTCTCTCTCTCTCTCTCTCTCTCTCTCTCTCTCTCTCTCTCTCTCTCTCTCTCTCTCTCCCTCTCTCTCTCTCTCTCTCTCTCTCTCTCTCTCTCTCTCTCTCTCTCTCGCTCTCTCTCTCTCTCTCTCTCTCTCTCTCTCTCTCTCTCTCTCTCTCTCTCTCTCTCTCTCTCTCTCTCTCTCTCTCTCTCTCTCTCTCTCATTGATGCACACATATTTCCCAGTGTTTGTTTTGTGTAGCTAGAACAGAAGGGTTGTATGGTTATGTGATAAAAAAACTGTTTGCTGCTTTATAAGTAAACATACTTTGATTTAAAACTCTAAGTCTGTGTTTATGCAGGCAGTCCAATTCTGATCTTTTGCCCAATTATTTGTCTTTTCAACAATCAAATCAATTATTTTACCAATCATTTGGCAAACTATCATAATTATGCTGCCTGTGTAAATGCAGCCTGAGGCACTTAGATCAAATGGTCTCCACCTGAATAGCAAGAGTCACTGAAGCTCGTTTGGCACGACCACTGTTGACTGGCACGTTGCCTTCAGAAATAAGCCATGCGTGTCTGTGTTTGGCACACATTATTCAGAAATGATGTGAGACATGACTGTGTGATGCCAGCGTTTGGGAATGCACGGATGGAAGTAGATATTCATCCTCAAGAATAAAATATAGAAAAAAGTGAAGGGGAGAAAGAGGCTCCTTGCGCCTAATTGGGCCTGAGGAAAATGTTTCATTTCCATTCCTGAAAAGAAAAGCACCAAACGCCCATGCAGCTTTACAACTCTGTTCTAGCTACATACACTTACCATCTTCTACTTGGATAGAGTAACCGTTACACTTCCAAGGATTGTTTTTCCATTTTTTACCAGGTCATTCTTTTTTCACTCCTTATTATTTTTTAAACCGCTTAATTATTTATTGCGTTAATTAGTGTTGTCAGTTTGCGGCATCTTGGTTTTGTGGAAGAATGACATGTTCAGAACAGACTCAAAGAAAAAACACACACAGCACAGACTCAAAAAACACATCACTGTCAATTAGGGGTCTTCGGCTCCCTTCCCTCGGGCATCCTCAGCTCTGCCCGAAGAAACCGCTGCCACTTCAACTTAAACACTGTTAACATGCACTGACTGACGACAAGCTAAAAATACATACACACACACACAGATTGGCTTTTTTTGTTTGGTTCGTGTTTAGTTGTTGTAGTATTGATTTGTTACAACTTGGTATCTGTAGGATGATGTAATCACCAGTAACTTAGCAGAAGCTGATAATAATGTTGGTTCTTTCCTAAAAACAGTTCTGAGGCTGTAAGAACATAATAACTATGTGGATAAATAAGCAAGAATACCTTAAACTCACTAAAACAAAAGACAATCTCTGTAAATATTATTTAAACCTGTCTTAAAAAACTCACTGGTTGACTGTTCAATGAGTGTTTTCCGTGTCTCTGTATAAGTACGTGTGTTTGTCTTTCTGTGTGTGTGTGTGTGTGTGTGTGTGTGTGTGTGTGTGTGTGTGTGTGTGTGTGTGTGTGTGTGTGTGTGTGTGTGTGTGTGTGTGTGTGTGTGTGTGTGTGTGTGTGTGTGTGTGTGTGTGTGTGTGTGTGTGTGTGTGTGTGTGTGTGTGTGCGTGCATGTGTGTGCATGCGTGCATTCGTGCGCATGTGTGTGTGTGCGTTCATGCGTGTGTGGGTGTGTGCATGTATGCGTTCGTGTGTGTGTGTGCGTTCGTGCGCGTGTGTGTGTGCGCGTGGAGAGCAAATTAGATGCAGTCTGGTTTCCTTCCATGGAGATGTGACCCATATGACCTCCAGGTCTCTCTTAACCTGTCTAGTGGACCCCCCCTGCAACAGCCAGTGAAAGGTCACCTCCAAGCCACAGAAAAACACAGCCATTTTTTCCAGCCAAAGAGAGGAGTCACAAAAAGCAGAAATAGAGATAAAATGAATTACTAACATTTGATGATCTTCATCAGATGACCCTCATAGGACTTCATGTTACACAATACAAGTATGTTTTGTTTGATAAAGTTCATATTTATATAAAAAACTCTGAGTTTACTTGGGGCGTTATGTTCAGTAGTTCTAAAACATACAGTGATATTGCAGAGAGCCACTTCAATTTACAGAAGTACTCATAATAAACATTGATAAAGACACGACTATTTTCATGGAACTTTGGATAAACTTCTCCTTAACCTGTTGCGACGAGCAATCCCGTATCCGGGAACGTAATTATAGCCTCAAGCTCATTACCATAACGTAACGTTAACTATTCATGAAAATCGCAAACGAAATGAAATAAATATATTGGCTCACAAGCTTAGCCTTTTGTTAACAACACTGTCATCTCAGATTTTCAAAAAATGCTTTTCAACCATAGCTACACAAGCATTTGTGTAAGAGTATTGATAGCTAGCATAGCATTAAGCCTAGCATTCAGCAGGCAACATTTTCCCAAAAACAAGAAAAGCATTCAAATAAAATAATTTACCTTTGAAGAACTTCGGATGTTTTCAATGAGGAGACTCTCAGTTAGATAGCAAATGTTTAGTTTTTCCAAAAATATTATTTGTGTAGGAGAAATCGCTCCGTTTTGTTCATCACATTTGGCTAAGAAAGAACCCCGAAAATTCAGTCATTACAACGCAAACTTTTTTCCAAATTAACTCCATAATATCGACAGGAACATGGCAAACGTTGTTCAGAATCAATCCTCAAGGTGTTTTTCACATATCTATTCGATGATAAATCACTCGTTGCAGTTTGGTTTCTCCTCTGTTCAAAATGGAGAAATGCACGCACCTGGAGATTACGCAATCGTTTTGACGGAGGACACCGAGAGGACACCTGGTAAATGTAGTCTCGTATGGTCAAATTTCTCCCGGGTAACCTGGTATTTCCCACCGAAACCGCAAGTGTCATTCAAAAGCTTTATAAATCATATAAAGATTTCTGGATTTTATTAGAGCTTTGATCAGCATAAACATTCCAACCTGATGCTATCTGAGCCTGATGAGTCATATATTAAAATACATTGAATGAGCCCATGCCCAAAAAAGCCCAAATGATTGTGTCGTTATCCAAATACATGATATAAGCTACTGCACATTACACGGGACAGAAAAACATAAAAGCCATAGATGTAGCTAGCTATATGCTCTCTTGGGTAAATACATGAAACTATCTCCAATAGGCTAATCGTTTTGATTGTGAACTGTATTACTGTACTGTATTGTACTATATCAGTGGAGGCTGCTGAGGGGAGAATTGCTCATAATAATGGCTGGATTGGAGTAACATGGTTTTCATTGGTTTGATACCATTCCATTCATTATACTCCATTCCCTCTAATTATTATGAGCAGTTCTCCCCTCAGCAGCCTCCACTAAACTGTATTATATTGACAGGAATTACGCATATCGTTCAAACCATGATAAAGCAGATGAGAACCTGCGATTCTGGTGCAGCACATGCTGCCTACAAAGTTACCGCTATAGGCAACAAAAAACATGTTTTATTTGTTAAATATAATAGGGCATCTTTGTATAACTAGTACGCTGACTCATACACTGTATAGCCTACTTTTCATAATATTTCCCCGGAAGTTATTACTAACTCTTCTTCCTCTCTCTATTGTTGCTTCATTCCTTCCATGCTTTCAACAGTTTCATTGTCCTTACTTTCATCATGCTAATGACATCCTTGAATAATATAGGACTACAATTAGATGCAGAAGGCTTTCACTTCTCTTCATGAAGATTGAATGGTTCTGGGGCTGAATAAATCACTGCTATAGCCTACCGCCATCGCGAGCTCGCTCTTCTTTCAAACTACCCCTGAGTTCTATTGGCTGCTGTATTTAACATTCAACAAAAAAAGAGCTTGCGTTCCTCTTTGAATAGTCTACTGGTATAAGAAATGCAAGTAAAATTATGTCCAGCAAGCCATTCTAGTCTAGCGTTTCCTGCATGGGACTCCAAGAGCTAAGGAGCCTTTTTTAAGGAGAGGCCACCGGAGCACAGGTGTGTGGGTATTGTGCAAGAGACAGAGACTTCAAGTTAGAAGTTTATTATGCATAACCCATCATTAATTAGCTAAATATAAGGCATAATGTTAATACAGCATTGAATGTATTACCTGGAAGAGGTAGGCTAGGCCTGTATATTGCTATATATCAATCTAGAACAGGGTTATCTATTATGGATGCAATGTGAATGGGAGTTTATGCAGACAGAGAAAGACTGCGAACAACGATTTTAAGCAATGATAACCGAGTGGTAGGCTGTTTTAACACTGTACAGCTGCAATGAAAAATGAATGACTCTTTACAATAAAAAAAGAAGGTGACTCCCGAAAGCCAGAAGGAGATGGGTAAATTAGTTACACATTTGGTCTTTATATTACTGTATCAAAGGCTATGCCGCAGCAAATGTAGGCCTACCTGGTCGCAATTGTAAATGAGAACTTGTTCTCAACTTGGCCTACCTGGTTAAATAAAGGTGAAATAAACAAATAAACATACCTGTCACAAGAAAAAAACGAGATCTACATGCACTGTGAACTGCGCTCTGTACTGAGATGGGCTGTCTGTCCCCTCCCTGAGCTTTGATTCATCATGCAGAGGCCATAGAGAAGCCAGATTTAGACATTGCATATCATTTAACAGTTCCATTTTACACCATGCTGTTCATTCTGGTCATATACATAATTTATTATAATTTACCGGTTTCTCACAGTTATTTATCCCGGGAAAAGTGAGTGGTTTTGGCCGTTAAATCCCAGTAATCTTGGTTACCGGGTTCCCGCCATTCAGCACAACCCTAATGGGGACCAGGTTCATCCCAGTCAACCCTTTTACGGCTATTTATTTCCTTTCCTCTTTCTCTGCAGTCTTCAAAGCCTGAACGCCTCAATGTGTATGCAAATCACAGGCAGCCGGAGCACTAGGATATTATACTCAATCTCAGAGGCGCCGTTTTGCTTTGTAAGCACTAAACACCCCACCAGGGCCGGGGAGGATAGAAACCAGGCTTCTGGAGAATGGGATTAGGAGTGAGGGAGAGAGGGAGTGATATATGAAATACTGGGATGGAGGGATGGAGTTCGGGCACTTGAAAGGATGGATTGAGCTTTGCCTTCCATTCCTCTGTCCTTGTGGCCAAGAGTATTGGAAGAGGAGAGAAAACATTTAGGAAAAAGAGGGGAGATGTTTCAGGAGGATAGATGTTCCTTGTATTGGCACACTGTAAAAGTCTTGGGTCGAAGGTCATGAAAGATATCTCATAGCATCAAATTGCCCAATGTTGGCATACTGAATCTGAAACAGTGTGGCTTTATGAGAAAACTGAATGATCGGTGTTCCAACTGGATCTACTCCAGCCTCTGATTCTGATCCTGTACAAGCTTATTGTCTTCTGTTTGATTCAATCTTATTGTCTTCTTTTGAGGAGAGGAGTGATTCATATTGTGCCAGATGGAAGGAGATCATTTAAAATACACTGACTGTGATTCCAGCTGTGACTTTGAGCATGTTGATTGTGTGTGTGTGTGTGTGTGTGTGTGTGTGTGTGTGTGTGTGTGTGTGTGTGTGTGTGTGTGTGTGTGTGTGTGTGTGTGTGTGTGTGTGTGTGTGTGTGTGTGTGTGTGTGCGTGCGTGCGTGCGTGCGTGCGTGCGTGCGTGCGTGCGTGCGTGCGTGCGTGCGTGCGTGCGTGCGTGCGTGCGTGCGTGCGTGTGTGTGTGTGTGTGTGTGTGAGTGTGTGTGTGTGTTCGTGTGTATTTATTTAGTGTACATCAAATACATTTAGTGTATATACTCTGAAACTCTTAAATGAAGGAAATGAGACATAGTCACAAAGACATTTTCTTTTCTCTTCACATCCATTATCTGGTAACATGTCCTGACTTGCCATAAGACGTAGTCCAGTGTCCTCACTGGGTTCCTGGTGATGAGTTAGAGGAGATAAGGCTTTGTTCTCCTCAGCCCTCAGTAGGACGGGAACTGTCTTTCCTCCTTAATGCTTTTTAATTCATAATTCATGAAGTGGGAATGCAATGCAGTGTCTTCACTTGGTCCAAACTACATATTTAAATATAAAACAACAAGCTTCATTAGTATTTTCCCTATATAACTACATTGGAGTTCCTAATCACCAGAAGCTCTCATTGTTTAAAAAGGAGCATTACATACATTTACATTTTAGTAATTTAGCAGACACTCTTATCCAGAGTGACTTACAGTTAGTGCATTCATCTTCAGATAGCCAGGTAGAACAACCACATCACAGTCATAGTAAGTACTTTTCTCCTCAATAAAGTAGCTATCAGCGAAGTCAGTGCTATTAGGAAAAGACAAGACCCAAGTGTTAGTTAAAAAATATATATTATTACTAAAAAAGTTATATAGTGAGGTAGTCACTATGTTGTAAAAATATCAGACTTAGGCATTGAATGGGATGCCAAACCTCTGGTAGGCTTGCTGGCAACATCACTTGTTTTAACACATCACTTGTTTTTCAAGGCACAGTTGCCTCGCCATCAGCCATAATGTCATGCACTCAGTTAGATGTCCCTCTTTAGAGAATCGCCTAGAAGGTTCTTTCTGGTAACACCATTGGGCGGTTTTATTCTTTCCCCCACAGTTAGCCATTATGCAGCTATGACATCAAATCAAATGTATTTATATAGCCCTTCTTACATCAGCTGATATCTCAAAGTGCTGTACAGAAACCCAGCCTAAAATCACAAACAGCAAGCAATGCAGGTGTAGAAGCACGGTGACTAGGAAAAAACCTAGGAAGAAACCTAAAGAGGAATCAGACTCTGAGGGTTTGCCAGTCCTCTTCTGGCTGTGCCGGGTGGAGATTATAACAGAACATGGCCAAGATGTTCAAATGTTCATAAATGACCAGCAAATAATAATAATCACAGTAGTTGTCAAGGGTGCAACAGGTCAGCACCTCAGGAGTAAATGTCAGTAAATCCCTCTTCAAAAAAATCACAGTCCTTATTTCCTCCTGGCAGCGTACTGTCCGGCTTCTATTCATTAACATGACACTTCCCTCCCTGCCTCACAGTTACAGTGTTCAAACTAGCACCTTGAATAATGTTTACTTCATGGTTATGATTTTTGTTGTTGTTTCCCAACATCATTATTTACAATTCGTCTGATTGAGTGAGGTGTTTTCGTGATCACTATTATTTTTTCCTCAACATCATTATTTACAATTCATTTTATTGAGGTCAGACACAGCAGAATAAGGTTTGAAATGCCATTTACCATTAAACTAATCAAGATGGAGTTTGTTTCTCTCTGTCTTACCCTTATGTATCGCCAAGCCACGCAGCATTGGGGTGGAGCTTTACTGCCCCCTAGTGGCATTGTTATTAATCACACACTCATAGAAAAAAACAATGACTAAAATGGGTATCCAATTCAAAACAGTGTTCCGTGATTTCTGCGATTAGGTAGATGAGGTGTTGTTACACCTAATGACGTGAGAGACAACCTGAGGTGGTGTTGTGTGGGTCATTAAATATGTTCTGTCTTATAAGTATTATTTTACTCCGTCCTCTCTCTCTCTCTCTCTTTCCCCCAACCCCCTCCTCCCAAACACACCCTGTCACTGCACTAACTCTGGTGTCTCTTCTCCCCGTCTCGAGGTGTGTGTGTGTTAACCAGTGTTTGGGCTGTCCTACAGGCAAGGGTCCAGAGACCATATTTGCTGGTCAGAACCTGAACGATAACGAGTGGCACACGGTGCGTGTGTTCAGGAGGGGAAAGAGTTTGAAACTCACCGTAGATGATCTTCAACCTGTAGAAGGTACAACCTCCCTCTCTCTAATTCAATGTCTATGTTTTATATGAGTGTGATACTTTTCAGGACAGTCCTTGGGCCCCTTGTAGGTAAGACACACAGTTTGACTATGGACTAGATCAGACAAAGTTGGATCTAGTCCATAATGTCTGATATGCAATCGATCATTTTGGGGCTAGTTTCCCAGACAGAGATTAAAACTAGTCTTGGACTAGAAAGATATTTCAATGAATATTCTCCATTGAACATGCTTTGTAGTACAGGATTAGTCTTAATCTGTGTTGGGAAGCCGGCCCTGTGTGTATAACCCCATTGTATTTCACGTACCTTTCTACTAGTGGACAAGTGTGGCTCCAGACCTTTAGGAGGTGAGAGTGGCATGTGTCCTGTTGGAGACATGAATGACCTCCCTCCACCCATGTCTCCCCCCTCTCACCCTCCCTTCTGTCAATCAAAAGGTCAAATGGCAGGTGACCACACCCAGTTGGAGTTTCACAACATTGAGACGGGTATCGTGACGGAGAAACGATTCATGTCCATGGTGCCTTCCAACTTCATAGGCCACCTCCAGAGCCTCTCCTTCAACGGCATGGCCTATATAGGTAGGTAGCCCAGAGGTAAGGGTGGTGGACCAGTAACTGGAAGGTCAACGGTCCATGTCCTGGGCTGGGTGTTGGAAAAGTGGGACTGAACTGGCTACTGGAGGTTTTCTTGTGTCGGATCATTAATACTAATAATGTTGTGCCCTTAACCACAGAATTGAGTATGAGACAAAAATATATACTTACAGTATCTATTCTATTTTTCCTGTAGACCTGTGTAAGAACGGTGACATTGACTACTGCGAGCTCAACGCCATGATCGGCTTCAAGAACATCATTGCTGATCCGGTCACGTTCAAGTCACGGTCGAGCTATTTGGCTCTGACCACCCTGCAGGCCTACTACTCTATGCACCTATTCTTCCAGTTCAAGACCACCTCATCAGATGGACTCATACTGTTCAACAGCGGGGACGGAAACGACTTCATTGTGGTCGAGCTGGTCAAGGGGTAGGTTATCAAGACATACTGTAGGTTAGTCATTCATATTGAAGGATTGGGCGGGCTGTGTGTGTTTGTGATTTTGGAGTGTGTGTGTGCAGGTGTGCGCGAGTGTGTGTCTGCATCATTATTCATGTGAATGCCTTTTTCCAGCTACCTGCACTACGTATCAGACCTGGGGAACGGAGCTCACCTGATCAAGGGCAACTCCAACAAGCCCCTGAATGACAACCACTGGCACAACGTCATGATCTCACGAGACACTAACAACCTCCACACCGTCAAGATCGACACCAAGATCACCACCCAGACCACCATGGGAGCCAAGAACCTGGACCTGAAGGGTAGGCTTTCTGGGGCTGGGGGTTTATGTTCTCAACATACTTTATACTCTGACGGAGGGTGGCACTATTGTTATTGCGTTGGGGTACAGTGTCTCAGAGGAGCCAATTGACTGTTACTGGTCTGCTGTTTGACAGGGTTAGTGGAAGTTTTTTAAAGAAGATCAGAGGAGAGTAAAATCAATGTTACATTGAACGGTGAAGTTATCTATCAATGGAATTACTCTATCACAAGGCCCATCACTATATACTGTCCAGGCACAGTGCAATGTTTCTAGTCTAGAACTGAGAATATGCCTTAAAGTATGTAAGTAAAAAAAATAATAATAATATATATATATATATTTAAACATAGCACTGTACCTGTACAGTGTATACAGTTTATATCAGTAGCTATTTTTCTCCACCAGGGGTCAGTGATTCCACACTAGTTCACTGCGTTCTACTGAACAGCAACGCATCAATATTTCTGTTCTTTACCGTTGTCATTCTGAACAGTAGAAGTAATACTGGTTGTATTATAGACACCAGTTATCACCTCATCAGTGATATATGAACCCTTCCTGTCCATTCGTATGCCCCCTCCTATGTACTTACTTAATCCTCTTCATTCCTATGAAAAATATAAGGCTTCAGTGAGAGAGCACCACTGTTGCCTATCTGCTGCTTGCTTGGAGATTGGGTTCCTTGACAGGCCACTATCCTTCATCTTTTTCCTACCCTGTCCTTCACAGGTGACCTGTATATTGGTGGCGTGGCCAAAGAGACGTACAAGGAGCTTCCCAAGTTGGTACACGCCAAGGAGGGCTTCCAGGGTTGCCTAGCATCGGTTGACCTGAACGGACGACTCCCAGACCTGATGTCGGACGCCCTGGCATGTGTGGGCCAGATAGAGAGAGGCTGCGAAGGTAAACACACACACGCACACACACACACACACACACACACACACACACACACACACACACACACACACACACACACACACACACACACACACACACACACACACACACACACACACACACACACACACACACACACACACACTAGGGTGTCCCGTCCTCTTCTTTCTGTTCCAGGTGGAAATTAATTGATAACATTAAGTGATTTGATAATAGTCAAATCAAATCATAGTCAAAGTTGTTGTTACTGTGACATTGTGAATGTTTTCCTCTCAGTCATGTTTATTTTCTGTGCCCTGGACCTCACATGGTTTTAAAATACAGACAAACAACTTGAGGGTTTTTTGCAATTTGATTTGACATCGGTGATCTCTCCTCCAAGAAGAATTCTGCAAGGCATCTTTGCTGGTTACAAATTGTAGAAACGTAGACAATAACTTGCCTGAAATAAAGTGTATTACACATTCTAAAATCCTCCAGCCTTCTAAAGGAGAATATATTTTGGTCACACATTTGGATGTAGATAATCTCTAGATGGTCATACTATCAACCAACTTTCTGAATTCAAGTGGCTATGAAAGAACCATTTTCTTTCCACACACCAGAAACACACTTTCACCAGAAACACACTTTCGCTGTTGATGCTGTTACTTCTGGCCTTTCTTCACGGCTTCACGCTCTTTCCCCATCATCCTCTCACCTAACTCATTAACAGACCTTTCATTTACTTCTCAATGATGTGAACACTTTTCCCTGTTTGTCCACAGTCCAGGTGCCTGCTCACCTGTACGCACCCCCCCCCCCCCACCAATACAGTCATGTACCCCCGCCACACACACACAGAGACACCAACACGGTCATGTACCCCCCCACCACACATAGAGATACCAACACGGTCATGTACCCCCCCCCACCACACACACAGAGACACCAATACAGTCATGTACCCCCGCCACACACACACAGAGACACCAACACGGTCATGTACCCCCGCCACACACACACAGAGACACCAATAGAGTCATGTACCCCCCCCCACCACACACACAGAGACACCAACACGGTCATGTACCCCCCACCACACACACAGAGACACCAATACAGTCATGTACCCCCGCCACACACACACAGAGACACCAACACGGTCATGTACCCCCCACCACACACACAGAGACACCAACACGGTCATGTACCCCGCCACACACACACAGAGACACCAATACAGTCATGTACCCCCGCCACACACACACAGAGACACCAACACGGTCATGTACCCCCCACCACACACACAGAGACACCAACACGGTCATGTACCCCCCCACCACACACACAGAGACACCAACACGGTCATGTACCCCCCCACACACACACAGAGACACCAACACGGTCATGTACCCCCCACCACACACACAGAGACACCAACACGGTCATGTACCCCCCCACCACACACACAGAGACACCAACACGGTCATGTACCCCCCACCACACACACAGAGACACCAACACGGTCATGTACCCCCCCACCACACACACAGAGACACCAACACGGTCATGTACCCCCCCGCCACACACACACAGAGACACCAATACAGTCATGTACCCCCCACCACACACATAGAGACACCAACACGGTCATGTACCCCCCACCACACACACAGAGATACCAACACGGTCATGTACCCCCCCCCCCACCACACACACAGAGACACCAACACGGTCATGTACCCCCGCCACACACACAGAGACACCAACACGGTCATGTACCCCCCCGCCACACACACAGAGACACCAACACGGTCATGTACCCCCGCCACACACACAGAGACACCAACACGGTCATGTACCCCCCGCCACACACACAGAGACACCAACACGGTCATGTACACCGACCCACACACCGAGGCAACAATATCAACAACCTTTGGCACATCATCTACCATGTTAACATCCATCAAGTATGTTGGTAGGGCTGTTAGAATACGCCAGAAGCTGCCAGTCCTCTACCCTCGTCAGTTCGGATTCTTTTGGCTACAGGATAATCAGATTACTGTTGGTAACAACATTTGTATTGTTAGTGTTATCCCATTCTACTGCACTGCTCTGCCCTGCTCCACACACACACACACACACACACACACACACACACACACACACACACACACACACACACACACACACACACACACACACACACACACACACACACACACACACACACACACACACACACACACACACACACACTGTGTTCCTTGCATGCTTAGTCTGAGTGTTTGCCAGGAGCAATCCTCTTGAATTATGGATGAGAATTTTGTTGCATAAATGAATATAATTTGACCTTCGTCTGCATTCCAAATAACTCCCTACCCCCTGTATAGTATACTACATTTGATCAGGCCCCATAAGGCTCTGGTAAAATGTATTACACTAAATAGTGAATATGGTGCCATTTGGGACACAGCGTTAGCATTGTGTTTGCACCACTTTCAAAGTCAATATTTGATGTATTTGTCAACGTCCTTCTCACTTCTGTTTTCATTTCACATTTCAAAATATCATCCTCCTCCACTCTTTCCCTGTTCTATTTTTCTATGTATGTAAGGACGTCTTCCTTGTTTTTTTGTACCCAGTAAACTCGGGTAGCTTAGGAAACTGTTCCACAGAACTGCAGCAGATAATAACAGAGTACAGGATGATACAGGTATAATATTATGTAGCAAAGTACAGGATGATACAGGTATAATGTTCTGCAACAGAGTACAGGATGATACAGGTATAATATTATGTAGCAGAGTACAGGATAATACTTAAGTGAAAATATCTGAGAAGCCGGTGTTTGGAGGTTATATTGAAACGGATGTTGTTGGCAAACCGGGTTGCGAACATATTCAAACAATGATTTACATATTTTCATTCAAAACGTTATTTTGAATAATTTATTCATACTATTTCATCCTTCCACAAGATAAAGTCCCGACACACATAAATCCAAGGTTGCTACCCAAGCCTGCTGGTCGTTCGTTCTATTGGTTCGGTTGCCAGAGACGTGACCCTGTTGTTCAGTCTTTTTGTGCTTTGTCTAAGGACGCGACCTAGTCATGTGTTTGAAATGTTCCATTGCCAAACTTGCTGGCAAAGTTCTTATCCCTTGCTTGCTAGCTCACCAATTACAGCTAAATAACTTACAGTCACGTCAAACAGTGCAGACAGAATAACAGCAAAGTAGATGCATCTGTTTTCTAGTGACATTTATGTGGATGCATCCATAGCGATGAGCTAAGGATGCGCAATTTCACCTGGTGTAGAAAATGTGCTCTCTCATCAGGACACTTGTTCAGAGGAGCTAGCCAACAACACAGCTAACACACTCACTTCAAACTGAAGCTATAAAGACCGCAAACTAGCTGCACTTCGTTCCGTTTGACCTGTTTTCTAATGCTAGTTCTTTGCATATATCCATAAAAATGATGCTGATTCATGATTTCGACAGGCAGAGAAATGCTGCCTTCCTGTCTCTCATCCCGAATCCCAACACGTTCATTACTATGGGACATCTGGAGATCGAATTAGAATATTGATACAATGTTACAAATGTTGGAGAGACAAACAACAAGGTTTATACAAATCTCCCGCTGTTGTAAATGAAATGCTTGTCTAAAAGAAACGTGAGAAAATGTCTAGATGCATTTTATAGTGAAGATCAAGTTTATAAATTGCCTGGCTGGGCTGATGAGACAGTGGATTGCACAGTCAGATGGAACATAGTAAATAGGCATTTTAACATTCTAGATTTAGCCGGTGGTGACTTGTGGACTAGACAACGGCTGGAATGCGGTTTTAACCAATCAGCATTCTGCATTAGACCCAACAGTTCCACTTGTCTGCAGCAGAGTACAGGATAATACAGTTATTCAAGCTTCCAAAGGAAGATACACAATAGGAATAGACACATAGTGGAACAACTCCGTGTAGGTCTGAATGACTAAATCAAATCAAAGTTTATTTGTCACGTGTGCCGAATAGAACAGGTAGACCTTACAGTGAAATGATTACTTACAGGCTCTAACCAATAGTGCAAAAAAGGTGTTCGGTAAACAATAGGTAAGTAAAGAAATAAAACAAGAAAGGACAGTATGTGATTTCCAGTTGTTGTATTATTATAGTTTGTATTTTATTTGAGTATTAAACCTCCCCACCCCACCTCTCTTCAGAGCACACACATATATGTTGTTGTTTCTGCAGCTTTTTTGCCACATATACATACAGTTTACATATCACACTTTACATATACATACAGTCTACATATCACACTTTACATATACATACAGTTTACATATCACACTTTACATATACATACAGTTTACATATCACACTTTACATATACATACAGTCTACATATCACACTTTACATATACATACAGTTTACATATCACACTTTACATATACATACAGTTTACATATCACACTTTACATATACATACAGTTTACATATCACACTTTACATATACATACAGTCTACATATCACACTTTACATATACATACAGTTTACATATCACACTTTACATATACATACAGTTTACATATCACACTTTACATATACATACAGTCTACATATCACACTTTACATATACATACAGTTTACATATCACACTTTACATATACATACAGTTTACATATCACACTTTACATATACATACAGTTTACATATCACACTTTACATATACATACAGTTTACATATCACACTTTACATATACATACAGTTTACATATCACACTTTACATATACATACAGTTTACATATCACACTTTACATATACATACAGTTTACATATCACACTTTACATATACATACAGTTTACATATCACACTTTACATATACATACAGTTTACATATCACACTTTACATATACATACAGTTTACATATCACACTTTACATATACATACAGTTTACATATCACACTTTACATATACATACAGTTTACATATCACACTTTACATATACATACAGTTTACATATCACACTTTACATATACATACAGTTTACATATCACACTTTACATATACATACAGTATACATACATATCACACTTTACATATACATACAGTTTACATATCACACTTTACATATACATACAGTTTACATATCACACTTTACATATACATACAGTTTACATATCACACTTTACATATACATACAGTTTACATATCACACTTTACATATACATATACATACAGTTTACATATCACACTTTACATATACATACAGTTTACATATCACACTTTACATATACATACAGTTTACATATCACACACACTTTACATATACATACAGTTTACATATCACACTTTACATATACATACAGTTTACATATCACACTTTACATATACATACAGTTTACATATCACACTTTACATATACATACAGTCTACATATCACACTTTACATATACATACAGTTTACATATCACACTTTACATATACATACAGTTTACATATCACACTTTACATATACATACAGTTTACATATCACACTTTACATATACATACAGTTTACATATCACACTTTACATATACATACAGTTTACATATCACACTTTACATATACATACAGTTTACATATACATACAGTTTACATATACATACAGTTTACATATCACACTTTACATATACATACAGTTTACATATCACACTTTACATATACATACAGTCTACATATCACACTTTACATATACATACAGTTTACATATCACACTTTACATATACATACAGTTTACATATCACACTTTACATATACATACAGTTTACATATCACACTTTACATATACATACAGTTTACATATCACACTTTACATATACATACAGTTTACATATCACACTTTACATATACATACAGTTTACATATCACACTTTACATATACATACAGTCTACATATCACACTTTACATATACATACAGTTTACATATCACACTTTACATATACATACAGTTTACATATCACACTTTACATATACATACAGTTTACATATCACACTTTACATATACATACAGTTTACATATCACACTTTACATATACATACAGTTTACATATCACACTTTACATATACATACAGTTTACATATCACACTTTACATATACATACAGTTTACATATCACACTTTACATATACATACAGTTTACATATCACACTTTACATATACATACAGTTTACATATCACACTTTACATATACATACAGTTTACATATCACACTTTACATATACATACAGTTTACATATCACACTTTACATATACATACAGTTTACATATCACACTTTACATATACATACAGTTTATATATCACACTTTACATATACATACAGTCTACATATCACACTTTACATATACATACAGTTTACATATCACACTTTACATATACATACAGTTTACATATCACACTTTACATATACATACAGTTTACATATCACACATTACATATACATACAGTTTACATATCACACTTTACATATACATACAGTTTACATATCACATAGCAATAATACATTACCGAACATGTGATTGTATTTTTACTAAAAGTACATTTCCGCCACTTCCTTCACCTCAAAGAACCATTAAAACGTATCCACTTGTAATGACCAGACATTCTCTTGCTTTTATTCTCCTCTCTTTTATATTCCTGAATTCATTCAAGGCTATTTCTCGACGAAAGTGCTTCGCTAAATCATTCAGCACATTCTCTCCTTTCTGCTTCCTCCTACAGGACTTACTTAACTTGTTTGTTACTTTGTCTCTCTGTCATCTCTCCATCTTCTCCTGTCTCTATCTGTTTCTCTCTGTTAATACAATCTCTGACAACATTTCAGTGCTTTACTAACATCTGGTATATTTTGCCTTTTCCTTTCCTTATTGTTTCGCTGACTTGATCAAGTTTCATTGATGAAAGCTGACTTGCAAGGTAGATAGCTTCTGTTTGTTTGATACAGACCGCCCCAACCGTCCACAAACCCCAAACCCCAACCCCACACTCCCCAACCCTCCACAATCACCACTTCCATCTCTCTTCACATCCTCACCCCTCCACAACCACCTCTCCACAACCATCACTTCCATCTCTCTTCACATCCTCACCCCTCCATAACCATCACTTCCACCTCTCTTCATATCCTCACCCCTCCACAACCATCACTTCCATCTCTCTTCATATCCTCACCCCTCCACAACCATCACTTCCACCTCTCTTCACATCCTCACCCCTCCACAACCATCACTTCCATCTCTCTTCATATCCTCACCCCTCCATAACCATCACTTCCACCTCTCTTCATATCCTCACCCCTCCACAACCATCACTTCCATCTCTCTTCATATCCTCACCCCTCCATAACCATCACTTCCACCTCTCTTCATATCCTCACCCCTCCATAACCATCACTTCCACCTCTCTTCATATCCTCACCTCTCCACAACCACCACTTCCATCTCTCTTCATATCCTCACCCCTCCATAACCATCACTTCCATCTCTCTTCATATCCTCACCCCTCCACAGCCATCACTTCCATCTCTCTCCACATCCTCACCCCTCCATAACCACCTCTCCACAACCACTACTTCCACCTATCTTCACATCCTCACCCCTCCATAACCATCACTTCCAACTCTCTCCACATCCTCACCCCTCCACAGCCACCTCTCCACAACCACCACTTCCATCTCTCTCCACATCCTCACCCGTCCAACTCAACTCAGGGTGTTACATCACTCCCATGTCATAAGGAATGGGCTTCAGCCCCATAGGGAATACAAGGCTCACTCACCTGTCCAATCCTAAACCGACCCCTAGATCCTATACCTCTGAGAGGATTTGACAAATGTTAGCAACATATAAATAGCTCCACCTTGCCCTCTGATAGGCTAGTTGGAAGTTTCACCAAGTTTCCTATACCAATGAAATACTCTCGGATTTCCATAAGTGCATAGGGCATAGGGTCTAGGGGACGATTCGGAAGTGGACCCCCACCACAATCTTGTATGACAGCCTATGGGTCTCTTGTTATCATCTTACATTCACTTATGTTGTACTCACTATAGTTTATTGTATTCACTGCACTCATGTCTATTTTGTCACATATGGTATACATTTTATATACCATTATTTTATTGCATGGCTCATAGTCTTCCTAACAACATATACATGTTGCCCACTGTATGCATGGAATTGCACCAAATACTTATATCATTGTGCAATTTTGAATCAAAATAGATGGGGTCTCACTGTCGCTACCTCATGTTTGTAAGACAACAATCGTTGTTACCTGTGTGAAGTGTGTCAAATTGTACTTTTCTTATCAGTGTAAATACTATTATTTCAATTCTATATTTGTTTTATTCAGTATTTATTGATGTTGTATATGGGGCAGTAGGATGAAAACATGTACATAAGTGTTCATTCACAAAGCATCATTCATAAGAATAACCATTTTTTATTGAATAAATAAATAAATAAATAACCATAATTAAACTGAACACTAATCATTACAACTAGTCACTACTTCCACAACCACTAAAACTAATAAAAGTGACAAAAATGTGCAATAAGATACTGTCGGCCTAATATACAATAGCATTATGGGACAAAGAAAAAGGTTATAAACTTCACACTTTTGAGAACTGAACTATGTAGTAGTGCATTAACTAATAGTCATATATCATTTGTAATTCACCATAATCACCATTGTAACAACATGTATCATTATCCAAGATAATCTCATTCATAATCTCAGCATAACAAACTGAACCATGCTACATTACTCTGTTTAACATCCATACTAACCCTGTGTCATTCCACTGGCATTAACACTCCCATTAGCACAGCCTACAGAGGGGCTGACTGACATGGCTGACAGACTACAAAGCAGACTGACTAACAGCCTGGCAGACAGATGACATAACAGACTGGCTGTCAGCCTGGCAGACAGATGACATAGCAGACTGGCTGACAGACAGACAGACAGACAGACAGACAGACAGACAGACAGACAGACAGACAGACAGACAGACAGACAGACAGACAGACAGACAGACAGACAGACAGACAGACAGACAGACAGACAGACAGTGGTACAGACAGTGCTACAGACAGACAGACAGTGGTACAGACAGTGGTACAGACAGACAGACAGACAGACAGTGGTACAGACAGACAGACAGACAGACAGACAGACAGACAGACAGACAGACAGACAGACAGACAGACAGACAGACAGACAGACAGACAGACAGACGGACGGACGGACGGACGGACGGACGGACGGACGGACGGACGGACGGACGGACGGACAGACAGACGGACGGACGGACAGACAGTGGTACAGACGGACAGACAGTGGTACAGACAGACAGACAGTGGTACAGACAGACAGACAGTGGTACAGACAGACAGACAGTGGTACAGACGGACAGACAGTGGTACAGACAGACGGACAGACAGACAGACAGACAGACAGACAGACAGACAGACAGACAGACAGACAGACAGACAGACAGACAGACAGACAGACAGACAGACAGACAGACAGACAGACAGACAGTGGTACAGACAGACAGACAGTGGTACAGACGGACAGACAGTGGTACAGACAGACAGACAGTGGTACAGACAGACAGACAGTGGTACAGACAGACAGACAGTGGTACAGACGGACAGACAGTGGTACAGACGGACAGACAGTGGTACAGACAGACAGACAGACAGTGGTACAGACGGGCAGACAGAGGTATAGACAGACAGACGGACAGACAGACAGACAGACAGTGGTACAGACGGACAGACAGAGGTATAGACAGACAGACGGACAGTCAGACAGACAGTCGGTCGGACGGACAGACTGACATACATACAGACAGTGGTAAAGACAGACATACAGACCTACAGTATTGACCGGCAGAGTATTACAGTATTGACAGGCAGAGGCTATGAACGGTGTCTGTGACATTGTTGTTCAATGCAAAAAGCTGCTGATGATGATCTTTACTTTTTTTTTGCATTACTAAAGACGACTGAAGTTTTTAGACCCTCCACAAGAGACAGATCCCAGATTCTCTCAGATCCTGTCTTACTTACCACTTTATCTACCTATGGGGCGGCAGGGTAGCCTAGTGGTTAGAGCATTGGACTAGTAACCAAAAGGTTGCAAGTTTGTATCCCCGAGCTGACAAGGTACAAATCTGTCATTCTGCCCTTGAACAGGCAGTTATCCCACTGTTCAAGGGCTGTCATTGAAAGTTAGAGTTTGTTCTTAACTGACTTGCCTATTTAAATAAAGGTAAATAAAAATGTGGACTGATCTAATTAACCATAACTGGTACTGTAGAATCTGATGTTTTTTCATCACTAGTTATTTGGAGAAATCACAATGTCGCTGGTGTTAGCATCTTTCTCAATTTGGAAATGGGAGGGAACATTCAGCCCGTAACTTGCAAAGGAGAGGGTGGAACTCCACGTTCCCGTGCCGCTCCTCATTTTAGCATCTATTCATTATGGATCCAGAACCTAATCAAGCAGCTGACCAATTACGTGAGACTTTAGATTACCCTCTGTGTTAGATTTCTCTTGCCATGTAAAAACATGCACGAACAGAAACATATATCTAATCACTCAGGACGTGATGGAAACCTCTGAATGCTTTTCTGATTGGATACATCGGCTACTTTCCTTTCTCTACATTTCACCTGCGGTGCTCGTTCTTTTTGACTCAAGAAACAATAAAATGTGTTGCTATGGTTTCCCTTTCTCATAATAATGTTGGTTCTTTCCTAAAAACCAGTTCTGAGGCTGTAAGAACATAATAACTATGTGGATAAATAAGCAAGAATAACTTAAACTCACTAAAGCAAAAGACAATCTCTGTAAATGCAACATAAATATTATTTAAACCTGTCTTAAAAAACTCACTGGTTGACTGTTCAATGAGTGTTTTCCGTGTCTCTGTATAAGTATGTGTGTTTGTCTTTGTGTGTGTGTGTGTGTGTGTGTGTGTGTGTGTGTGTGTGTGTGTGTGTGTGTGTGTGTGTGTGTGTGTGTGTGTGTGTGTGTGTGTGTGTGTGTGTGTGTGTGTGTGTGTGTGTGTGTGTGTGTGTGTGTGTGTGTGTGTGTGTGCGTGCGTGCGTGCGTGCGTGCGTGTGTGAGTGAGTGTCGTGTTTCTGTGTGTAATGTTTTTCTGTGTAGAGTGTTAGTGTGTGAGGGAGCAAGAGAGAGTGAGAGAGAGGGAAGTATGTTTGTCTCAGTATGTCATTTGTCAGTATGTAAAATGTATTTCATACTGTATGTGGGTAAGTGGATTACAAGAATGAAGTTGGATTATGCTTTTAATCGTATTTACTTGTTTAATTCTCTCATCACATATACACGTACATTTGGTCAAATCTGATCACATATTTTAAGTAATCCCTCCCTCCCCTTCCTTACTCCCCCCCCCTCCCCCCATTCCCCCTCCCTCCCTGTGCACAGGCCCCAGTACAACGTGCCAGGAGGACTCGTGTGCAAACCAGGGTGTGTGTCTGCAGCAGTGGGAGGGGTTCAGCTGTGACTGTAGCATGACTTCTTTCGGAGGGCCACTCTGCAACGACGGTAAGACACACGTCATTCTTACCCCCTGTCTGTGTGTACTGTACACACAGCTGTACCCCCTGTCTATGTGCTCACACTCTCTTCGACACGCACCCTTACCCCAATCTACATATGTCCATTTAGCAGACACCTGTATCCAAAGTGACTGCACACCTATACACATCCTTCTAATGTATATCTATCTGTATTGCACACACATCTACCCATATGTACAGTACCAGTCAAACATGACTCATTACAGGGTTTTTCTTTATATGTATTATTTTCTATATCAAATAACACATATGGAATCATGTAGTAACCAAAAAAGTGTTAAAAAAATACAAATATATTTGATATTTGATATTCTTCAAAGTAGCCACTCTTTGTCTTGATGACAGCTGTGCACACTCTTTGCATTCTCTCAACCAGCTTCATGAGGTAGCCACCTGGAATGCATTTCAATTAACAGGTGTGCCTTGTTAAAAGTTAATTTGTCGAATTTCTTTCCTTCTTAATGTGTTTAAGCCAATCAGTTGTGTTGTGACAAGGTAGGGGTGGTTTACAGAAGATAGCACTATTTGGTAAAATATAAAGGTGTGATGGTGTGGGGGTGCTTTGCTGGTGACACTGTCAGTGATTTATTTAGAATTCAAGGCTCACCTAACCAGCATGGCTACCACAGCACTCTGCAGTGATACGCCATCCCATCTTGCGCTTGGTGGGACTATCATTTGTTTTTCAACAGGACAATGACCCAAAACACCTCCAGGCTGTGTAAGGGTTATTTGCGATGGAGTGCTGCATCAGATAACCTGGCCTCCACAATCACCCGACCTCAAACCGATTGAGATGGTTTGGGATGAGTTGGACCGCAGAGTAAAGGAAAAGCCGCCAACAAGTGCTTCAGCATTCCAGGTGAAGCTGATTGAGAGAATGCACAACACTGTCATCGAGGCAAAGGGTGGCTACTTTGAAGAATCTCAAATATAAAATAAATTCTGATTTGTTTCACTCTTTTTTGGTTACTACATTCATAGTTTTAATGACTTCATTGTTCATTTACAATGTAGGAAATAGTAAAAATAAAGAAAACCCTTGAACGAGTAGGTGTGTCCTAGGTTTTGACTGGCACTGTATGTATATACACACATCCATGTATGTGTAACGGATGTGAAGCGGCTAGCTCAGTTAGCGGTGCGCGCTAAATAGCGTTTCAATCGGTTACGTCACTTGCTCTGAGACCTTGAAGTAGTAGTTCCCCTTGCTCTGCAAGGGCCGTGGCTTTTGTGGAGCGATGGGTAACGATGCTTCGAGGGTGACTGTTGTCGATGTGTGCAGAGGGTCCCTGGTTCGCGCCCAGGTATGGGCGAGGGGACGGACGTAAAGTTATTCTGTTACATTGATGCTGTTGACCCGGATTACTGGTTGCTGCGGAAAAAGGAGGAAGGTCAAAAGGGGGGTGAGTGTAACGGATGTGAAATGGCTAGCTCAGTTAGCGGTGCGCGCTAAATAGCGTTTCAATCGGTTACGTCACTTGCTCTGAGACCTTGAAGTAGTAGTTCCCCTTGCTCTGCAAGGGCCGTGGCTTTTGTGGAGCGATGGGTAACGATGCTTCGAGGGTGACTGTTGTCAATGTGTGCATAGGGTCCCTGGTTTGCGCCCGGGTATGGGCGAGGGGACGGACGTAAAGTTATTCTGTTACATATAATCATATGGTCATTTAGACATGTTTTGTGCTAAGGAACTGTCATTACCAACATTAACACATACAGTGGCCCATCGGAACTAGATATTTGGAACACATGTTAGCTGCTTTCTATGTACTTCATTACATAATCTTGTCTGTCCCCATTGAGTCATTGATACAGACACTCAATGAACTACCTCAACTTATTCCTGTCCTTGGTGACATATTGTACACATTTGTGCCTCCCTCCAAGAGAGGTGGATCTTAGGCATACAGAGGTAGGATCTTCATTTGAGCCAGTTTGTTACACCAGGAAAACAATCATTCAGCATCAGGAAATGTGCATTATTATGTGGATTATAATTCATGGAGATTTTTGTAGGGGTTGGTACATTTTTTATAAGGGAAATCAAGTCTGACATGTCAAAGTGGAAAGCCTTTTAAAATGGTACAAATATTAAATTAAGATCCTGCATATGTACATACATGCATACTGTAATGTACTGCAACCTATATAGGACTGTATTTTGTCCGTTTTGACATCTTTTGTTGTACACCCACGCAAAACACACTTCAAGTCTGCCTTCACTAAAGGCTTGCTATAAATTCCACATTGCATACATCAAGTTCCATACATTGAGTTCCATACATTGAGTTCCATACATTGAGTTCCATACATTGAGTTCCATACGTTGAGTTCCATACATTGAGTTCCATACATTGAGTTCCATACGTTGAGTTCCATACATTGAGTTCCATACGTTGAGTTCCATACATTGAGTTCCATACGTTGAATTCCATATATATTGTATCTTGACTGAGTAGCCTTTGTGCCAGAAGAATTGACTAAAGGTAAGTGTTGTCATCGTCGTCATCGTCAGGGTGGCAACAATGAACAAGTCCATTTGGAACATTGGAAACCACTTTCTTCTCCCGTACTGTCACTTTAGTACTAAAGTACATGAGAAAGTACATGAGAACCCCTCTGTTTTCATTAGAAGTGATTATTTTCCATGTGGACTCTGACACTATAAATGAGAACACTTCTGTCCTATACTTGTACATGCTGTGTTTGACAACTCATTGGCAATTATTATATTACTGTTATCCACTGTGTGGAGCACTTTACCTGACAGCAATAGAGGCCTGGAGGACACAGCAGGAATTTACCTGACAGCAATAGAGGCCTGGAGGACACAGCAGGAATTTACCTGACAGCAATAGAGGCCTGGAGGACACAGCAGGAATTTACCTGATAGCAATAGAGGCCTGGAGGACACAGCAGGAATTTACCTGATAGCAATAGAGGCCTGGAGGACACAGCAGGAATTTACCTGACAGCAATAGAGGCCTGGAGGACACAGCAGCACTTTACCTGACAGCAATAGAGGCCTGGAGGACACAGCACCACTTTATCTGACAGCAATAGAGGCCTGGAGGACACAGCAGCACTTTACCTGACAGCAATAGAGGCCTGGAGGACACAGCACCACTTTATCTGACAGCAATAGAGGCCTGGAGGACACAGCAGCACTTTATCTGATAGCAATAGAGGCCTGGAGGACACAGCAGGAATCTACCTGACAGCAATAGAGGCCTGGAAGACACAGCAGGAATTTACCTGACAGCAATAGAGGCCTGGAGGACACAGCAGGAATTTACCTGATAGCAATAGAGGCCTGGAGGACACAGCAGGAATTTACCTGACAGCAATAGAGGCCTGGTGGCCTGGACGACTCAGCAGGAATCTACCTGACAGCAATAGAGGCCTGGTGGCCTGGACGACTCAGCAGGAATCTACCTGACAGCAATAGAGGCCTGGTGGCCTGGACGACTCAGCAGGAATCTACCTGACAGCAATAGAGGCCTGGTGGCCTGGAGGACTCAGCAGGAATCTACCTGACAGCAATAGAGGCCTGGTGGCCTGGAGGACTCAGCAGGAATCTACCTGACAGCAATAGAGGCCTGGTGGCCTGGACGACTCAGCAGGAATCTACCTGACAGCAATAGAGGCCTGGTGGCCTGGACGACTCAGCAGGAATCTACCTGACAGCAATAGAGGCCTGGTGGCCTGGAGGACTCAGCAGGAATCTACCTGACAGCAATAGAGGCCTGGTGGCCTGGACGACTCAGCAGGAATCTACCTGACAGCAATAGAGGCCTGGTGGCCTGGAGGACTCAGCAGGAATCTACCTGACAGCAATAGAGGCCTGGTGGCCTGGAGGACTCAGCAGGAATCTACCTGACAGCAATAGAGGCCTGGTGGCCTGGACGACTCAGCAGGAATCTACCTGACAGCAATAGAGGCCTGGTGGCCTGGACGACTCAGCAGGAATCTACCTGACAGCAATAGAGGCCTGGTGGCCTGGACGACTCAGCAGGAATCTACCTGACAGCAATAGAGGCCTGGTGGCCTGGAGGACTCAGCAGGAATCTACCTGACAGCAATAGAGGCCTGGTGGCCTGGACGACTCAGCAGGAATCTACCTGACAGCAATAGAGGCCTGGTGGCCTGGACGACTCAGCAGGAATCTACCTGACAGCAATAGAGGCCTGGTGGCCTGGAGGACTCAGCAGGAATCTACCTGACAGCAATAGAGGCCTGGTGGCCTGGAGGACTCAGCAGGAATCTACCTGACAGCAATAGAGGCCTGGTGGCCTGGACGACTCAGCAGGAATCTACCTGACAGCAATAGAGGCCTGGTGGCCTGGACGACTCAGCAGGAATCTACCTGACAGCAATAGAGGCCTGGTGGCCTGGACGACTCAGCAGGAATCTACCTGACAGCAATAGAGGCCTGGTGGCCTGGACGACTCAGCAGGAATCTACCTGACAGCAATAGAGGCCTGGTGGCCTGGACGCAGCTCATTGCTGCTTTGGATTGTTTCACTCTTTCATTTCTCCCACCAGTAGATTTGATGTGGCATTACACAACATGTCAAAAGAACATAACATGTATTATGAGGTGAGAGCTATGAGGTGTGACTGAATGGACATTTGGGAAGGTGCTTACTCATATTAAAGACTGTTACTGCATCTGAAATGGCACCCTATTCCCTAATGCACTACTTTTCATCAGGGTTTCTCAAAACTAGTGCACTATATAGGGAATGGGGTGACATTTGGAATGCATCACTCGAGAATGAGGAGAAATGGGGGATGTTGTCTCATTAATGATAAGCCCTAGAGAGAAGGGGACGGCAATACTGGGAGAATGTGGGAATGCTTGCAATAATTCTGCCAAATAGCCTGCTGTCTTATGCAAAATATGCACTAGGCACAAGGGGAGGTTATTATTTCCTCTGTGGTGGTTTCCACTGTAATGGGAGAATGGAGGAAACTGCTGAACAGCACTTTAGTAAAAGAGAGAGAGAGAGAGAGAGAGAGAGAGAGAGAGAGAGAGAGAGAGAGAGAGAGAGAGAGAGAGAGAGAGAGAGAGAGGGAGCAGGGAGCATAGATGGTAATACACTGCTCAAAAAAATAAAGGGAACACTTAAACAACACAATGTAGCTCCAAGTCAATCACACCTCTGTGAAATCAAACTGTCCACTTAGGAAGCAACACTGATAATGATGTCATAAATGTCAATAAATGTCATATGCTGTTGTGCAAATGGAATAGACAACAGGTGGAAATTATAGGCAATTAGCAAGACACCCCCAATAAAGGAGTGGTTCTGCAGGTGGTGACCACAGACCACTTCTCAGTTCCTATGCTTCCTGGCTGATGCTTTGGTCACTTTTGAATGCTGGCGGTGCTTTCACTCTAGTGGTAACATGAGACGGAGTCTACAACCCACACAAGTGGCTCAGGTAGTGCAGCTCATCCAGGATGGCACATCAATGCGAGCTGTGGCAAGAAGGTTTGCTGTGTCTGTCAGCATAGTGTTCAGAGCATGGAGGCGCTACCAGGAGACAGGCCAGTACATCAGGAGACGTGGAGGAGGCCGTAGGAGGGCAACAACCCAGCAGCAGGACCGCTACCTCCACCTTTGTGCAAGGAGGAGCAGGAGGAGCACTGCCAGAGTCCTGTAAAATGACCTCCAGCAAGCCACAAATGTGCATGTGTCTGCTCAAACAGTCAGAAACAGACTCCATGAGGGTGGTAATGAGGGCCCGACATCCACAGGTGGGGGTTGTGCTTACAGCCCAACACCGTGCAGGACGTTTGGCATTTGCCAGAGAACACCAAGATTGGCAAATTCGCCACTGGCGCCCTGTGCTCTTCACAGATGAAAGCAGGTTCACACTAAGCACATGTGACAGACGTGACAGAGTCTGGAGACGCCGTGAAGAACGTTCTGCTACCTGCAACATCCTCCAGCATGACCGGTTTGGCGGTGGGTCAGTCATGGTGTGGGGTGGCATGTCTTTGGGGGTCCGCACAGCCCTCCATGTGCTCGCCAGAGGTAGCCTGACTGCAATTAGGTACCAAGATGAGATCCTCAGACCCCTTGTGAGACCATATGCTGATGCGGTGGCCCTGGGTTCCTCCTAATGCAAGACAATGCTAGACCTCATGTGGCTGGAGTGTGTCAGCAGTTCCTGCAAGAGGAAGGCATTGATGCTATGGACTGGCCCAGCCATTCACCAGACCTGAATCCAATTGAGCACATCTGGGACATCATGTCTCGCTCCATCCACCAACGCCACGTTGCACCACAGACTGTCCAGGAGTTGGCGGATGCTTTAGTCCAGGTCTGGGAGGAGATCCCTCAGGAGACCATCCGCCACCTCATCAGGAGCATGCCCAGGCGTTGTAGGGAGGTCATACAGGCACGTGGATGCCACACACACTACTGAGCCTCATTTTGACTTGTTTTAAGGACATTACATCAAAATTGGATCAGCCTGTAGTGTGGTTTTCCACTTTAATTTTGAGTGTGACTCCAAATCCAGACCTCCATGGGTAGATACGTTTGATTTCCATTGATCATTTTTGTGTGATTTTGTTGTCAGCACATTCAACTATGTAAAGAAAAAAGTATTTAATAAGAATATTTCATTCATTCAGATCTTCTCTCTTTTGTTATCAGGGAAGAGAGCATTAATAGATTTCAGCGTTGGCGCGCCCCTCTCCTTCGCTCCTCCACTCTTCCACTGACCACCATGATAAAACATGAGAAGGATACTCATGTCAGAAGAGATGTGAAACATTTATACCCCAGACAGTCATTCAAATTTGCATAAAATGTACATCTCTCCTGTTATCTCCCTCTCGTTTTCTTGCTCTCTTGATTTCAGTCTTTTATAACATACTCACTCCCTCTCCATCTCCTAAAGCTCTTTCTCCTTTCCCTCTCCCTTTCTCCTCATTCATCTATTCCTCTTCATCCTAAGCACTGTCTCTGGTCTGAGAGTTATACTTTATGGCAGGGTTGTTAATGAGGAGGTGTTGAGAGATATCTATCTATGAAGGCCAAGCATCTCCAGGTGAACCCCGGCCCTGTTCATTTTTGTTTTGTTTTGCACTGTGTCTGTGCACACTCACAGGGCCCTACACACATAAACACTCACAGGGCACTACACACATAAACACTCACAGGGCCCTACACACATAAACACTCACAGGGCCCTACACACATAAACACTCACAGGGCCCTACACACATAAACACTCACAGGGCCCTACACACATAAACACTCACAGGGCCCTACACACATAAACACTCACAGGGCCCTACACACATAAACACTCACAGGGCCCTACACACATAAACACTCACAGGGCCCTACACACATAAACACTCACAGGGCCCTACACACATAAACACTCACAGGGCCCTACACACATAAACACTCACAGGGCCCTACACACATAAACACTCACAGGGCCCTACACACATAAACACTCACAGGGCCCTACACACATAAACACTCACAGGGCCCTACACACATAAACACTCACACGGCCCTACACACATAAACACTCACAGGGCCCTACACACATAAACACTCACAGGGCCCTACACACATAAACACTCACACGGCCCTACACACATAAACACTCACAGGGCCCTACACACATAAACACTCACAGGGCCCTACACACATAAACACTCACAGGGCCCTACACACATAAACACTCACAGGGCCCTACACACATAAACACTCACAGGGCCCCACACACATAAACACTCACAGGGCCCTACACACATAAACACTCACAGGGCCCTACACACTCAAGCACACTGACACTCTAACACACACACAGACCCACACACATAAACACTCACAGGGCCCTACACACTCAAGCACACTGACACTCTAACACACACACAGACCCACACACATAAACACTCACTCCATCATTTGCTCACATTTATAGTGACTCAACACACACACACACACACACACACACACACACACACACACACACACACACACACACACACACACACACACACACACACACACACACACACACACACACACACACACACACACACACACACACACACACACACACACACACACACACACACATACAATCATCATATACACTGCTACTACTCTGTTTATCATATATCCTGATGCCTAGTCACCTTACCCCTGTACATATCTACCCCTCTCACTCCACTAGAACTGGAACTGACCCTGTATGTACTATGATTACGTACTTCCTCATGTCTTTTTGTTCTACCGTAAGTTATTTTTAGTATTACACTGTTATTGATTACTGCATTATTGGGGTTAGAGCTTGGAAGAAAGGCATTTCCTTGTACTTGTCCACGTGCCATAAGAAAGGGCTAGGATTAGGGTAAGGGTTAAGTTTAGGGTTAGAGCTAGGATTTGGAAAAGCAGATAGTTAGTTGATGGGTTAGGGTTAGGGTTAGGGTTAGGGTTAGGGTAAGGGTTAGGGTAAGGGTTAGGGTTAGGATTAGGGTTAGGGTAAGGGTTAGGGTAAGGGTTAGGGTTAGGATTAGGGTTAGGGTAAGGGTTAAGTTTAGGGTTAGAGCTAGGATTTGGAAAAGCAGATAGTTAGTTGATGGGTTAGGGTTAGGGTTAGGGTTAGGGTTAGGGTTAGGGTAAGGGTTAGGGTAAGGGTTAGGGTTAGGATTAGGGTTAGGGTAAGGGTTAGGGTTAGGGTAAGGGTTAGGGTTAGGATTAGGGTTAGGGTAAGGGTTAAGTTTAGGGTTAGAGCTAGGATTTGGAGAAGCAGATAGTTAGTTGATAGTCTGTAGAGGATGGACTTACAAAGAAATTGTTATCAGAGAGAGAAAGAATGAGAAAGAAATATATAATGAGTGAAAGAGAGAGAGAGAGGAATGAAAGAACAATAGAAGTATATCAAAGGGAAGCAACATTTTTACAAGGTTCATTTGCGTAAGCTGAGATGCATAGCAGCCATTTTACGATGAAGCCAAAAAGTATTTGAAGAGAAGGAGATATGCGTCCCAAATGGCACCCTATTCTCTAGTGCACTGCTTTTGACCAGGATCCACAGGGTATCCCAATAGGCACTGGTCAAAAGTAATGCTCTATAAAGGGAATAGAGTGCCATTTGGGACTCATCCGAGGAGTGCAGCACTAGGCACCATTTCTGAGATCTCTCTGGTGGGTCGTCATGGGCACCCTGCCTCGTTGAGACGGCGAGAAACTCCATTTCACAGTCCCTGGTCCCCATCCCAATCACAATCCTGAGTTGTACGGCATGATGATGCTACATACACACACACACACACGCACGCACGCACGCACGCACGCACGCACGCACGCACGCACGCACGCACGCACGCACGCACACACACACACACACACACACACACACACACACACACACACACACACACACACACACACACACACACACACATATATATATGGGTACATGCACACACACACACACACATATATATATGGGCACACACGCACACACACAAACATAGGAGCACATGCACACACACACATATTTGTGGAGCAGCTGTCAATCATAAAGCATGGGGTGCGGGAAATATAATGTAATATCTGGTGGTGATAGCAACATCTCATCATTTCACTATCAGACATAGGAATTCAGCCTCATGCCACAGAGTGTGAGTATTCTAAATGGCACCCTATACGTTGTATATTGCACTACTTTTGACCAGAGCACGTAGTGCACTACATACGGAAAAGGATGCCAATCGGGATGCAGCAAATGATCAACGCTTCACTTTAACAAGTGCAGTAGTGTGAATCGATAGGAAGACACAGGGGGCCAATGCCATGGAGACAACTCATGGGGTAGGTTCTCATTTGGGGGTCTGGTCCAGTCATTGGAGGTAAAGATAGAGCCTATTTCTAACACCTTACACTCTCCATTAGGTCCTCATTACATTTACATTTTAGGCATTTAGCAAACGCTCTTATCCAGTGTCTTACAGAAGCATTTAGGGTTAAGTGTCTTGCTCAAGGGCACATCAACAGATTTTTTCCCATAGTCGGGGATTCGAACCAGCGACATTTCAGTTACTGTTCCAATGTTCTAACTGCTAGGCTACCGCTCTTCTGTCTTCCAGATTGTACAAGTTCAGTAATAGAAGGTAGAAGGAAGATGATTGGGAAATGTCGGAAGGACAGCTACATAAGTGTCTAGTGTTACCTCGTCTTTGTTCAATATGAAACAAAGTCAAATAAGTGTCATAACAGCCTTCGTTCAGTCTAACACATCATTATGTTATCATGCTGAGGGACACCTGCTGTGGACAGAAATAGTTTATTTCACAGTCTGGGTTTTCCAACGAGGAGCAACTAGGCTTTACCATAGAGAAGTAATTCAGTTGACTGGTTGGGAGGGATGACTGGTTGGCTGGCACACTCGGAACCTCAGTCTGCACACACACACACACACACACACACACACACACACACACACACACACACACACACACACACACACACACACACACACACACACACACACACACACACACACACACACACACACACACACACACACACACACACACACACACACACACACACACACACACACACACACACACACACACAGACACTCCAGAACCCATCATTTGAGTCACCCCAGCAGAGTGGAGATTTGGAGGTCAAGGCCACAGTAAAATGGCTTTTCATTCCTTCCACTGAGGTGGACAGCGACAAAGAGAGAGCAGACGTCCCAAATGGCACCCTATTCCTTATGCAGTGCACTATATTTGACCCAGTCCCATAGGGCTATGGTCAAAAGTAGTGCAGTATGTAGGGAATAGGGTGCCATTTGGGTGAACACAGATCAGCAGGGAGCCAGCCTATTAAGAATAAGTGTCTCCTCTTTCTTCTTCTCTGTCTTTCACCATGGAAAGAAAGAACCGGAAAAGTAAAGTGATGAGGTTACCCACAAACCTCTATGGCTAAGTCCCATAGGGTTCTAGTCAAAAGTAGTGCACTTTATAGGGAATATGGTGCCATTTGGGATGCAATCCCTCTCCCCTTTCTCCTCTCTCTTGTCTTCAACCCACTCATCGGACAACCTGGCCAATGAAAAGGTCCTAATTGACACTTGTATTGTGAGGCCTGTTTCGGATGCTGTGCATCGCTGGTGGGAGATTGCATGTAATGACTTTAAGTCTCTCCAAAAGGAAGTCCAATTTCCATGAAACCCTTTCCACTGTCACTGAGGAGGAAGTGGCTTTTCCTGTAGCTGTTCCTGTCCCTATCACACCTCACCATGTGACCCATAGAGCAGGATGTAACCACCAGCCGTGTTGTAACCTGGTCACTGAAAGAGTGGCGGAGCAGAAGCTTAAACCCTGTACCAAACTCTGGTTACTGAAAGAGGGGCGGAGCAGAAGCTTAAACCCTGTACCAAACTCTGGTTACTGAAAGAGGGGCGGAGCAGAAGCTTAAACCCTGTACCAAACTCTGGTTACTGAAAGAGGGGCGGAGCAGAAGCTTAAACCCTGTACCAAACTCTGGTTACTGAAAGAGGGGCGGAGCAGAAGCTTAAACCCTGTACCAAACTCTGGTCACTGAAAGAGGGGCGGAGCAGAAGCTTAAACCCTGTACCAAACTCTGGTCACTGAAAGAGGGGCGGAGCAGAAGCTTAAACCCTGTACCAAACTCTGGTTACTGAAAGAGGGGCGGAGCAGAAGCTTAAACCCTGTACCAAACTCTGGTTACTGCAGCCGTCTGCTTTATAGACTTCTTTACTACTGTGTAACTGATTACCTCACAATTAGCATTGAAAAGGAGAGAGGATGGCCACATGAGTTTGGGGAAAGGCTGGTAACTACTGTAGTTATTCAAAGGTGGTGCGTGTGTATACTTTTTGTCTGTGTGTGCATGCATGTATGGATGTGTGTGAGTGTATAGGTCACTAAAGCTTCCGTGTAGTCTAGTCCTTCTGAGGGAGTTAAGCGTTGCGGTGGTCAAGTGTGTGAGCTTAATACATACAGACAAATCGGACGGTGTGTGTGTGTTTAGCCGTTCAGTCTAAAGTGGGTCGTCAAGGGGCTAGAGGGCTGGGTAGTGGGTATGGCCAGACCATCCACGCGATCTCCGCCTCGCTTCGCTACCCCTCTAACACACATACACCGGCCGCCCCCGCCACACCGCCCAGTGAGCCTGAGAGCTAAGGCCATTAGTGCCATGTCAATATTGTATCAACAGTGGTGATTGTGTTGCGTGGTTGGGGGACTCTGCCCTCGGCGTCCCCTGCTCTCTCCTCTCCACCACCCTCAGTCTATTTCCTATCCATGTCTAAGTCTCCTTCCTTCCTTTATTTTCTATCCTTTTGAGGATTGTCTTTCTGCATGGCCTGCTGGGTAAGTGGCGCTATAAGCAGACGTCTGATTGGATGGTGATTGTGTAGTTGTTTAGGATGTACAGTACATAGTGGTGCATTGCCTTTCTGTTAGGACTGTATAGAGAGGTTAAATGACAGAAAACTTGATGTAGTCTGGGAAAAAGTGTCTTACATGCTTGTCAAATATACTGAACAAAAATATAAATGCAACATGTAATGTGTTGGTCCCATGTTTCATGGGCTGAAATATAAGATCGCAAAAATATTCCATATGCACAAAAAGCTTATTTCTCTAAAATGTTGAGTACAAATTTGTTTACGTCCTTGTTAGTGAACATTTTTCCTTTGCCAAGATAATTCATCCACCTGACAGGTGTGGCATATCAAAAAGCTGAATAAACAGCCTGATCATTACACAGGTGCACCTTGTGTTGGGGAAAATAAAAGTGTGCGGTATTGTCACACAACACAATGCCACAGATGTCTCAAGTGTTGAGGGATTGTGCAATTCTCATGTTGACTGCAGGAATATCCACCAGAGCTATTGCCATAGATTTTAATGTTCATTTCTCTAAAATAAGACGCCTCCAACATCGTTTTAGAGAATTTGGCAGTATGTCCAACTGGCATACTTCAAGACCAACTGTAACAACGCCAGCCTAGGACCTCCACATCTGGCTTCTTCACCTGCGAGACCAGCCACCCAGACATCTGATGAAGCTGAGGAGTATTTTTTATCTGTAATGTCCTGGCTCCCAAGTGGGTGGGCCCATGGCTGCGCCCCTACCCAGTCATGTGAAATCCATAGATTAGGGCCTAATGAATTCATTTCAATTGACTGATTTCCTTACATGAACTGTAACTCAGTAAATTCTTTAAATTGTTGCATGCTGTGTTTATTTTTTTGTTCAGTATATGAATGGGAGTACAGACAAACGCAGGCAATGTGCCAGTTCCACTCGAGGACAGAAGCTGATCTAGCCAAGACTCTTGACTCCACTCAACCTTTAGACACTTACTATGCTGTAACAGACTCCAACACATCTCTGATAAGTGAAGCATTCATGGCACATTTTCTAGTTCATGGAATTGGAGAGGACTTCCACCAAAGCACATACACACGGACACAGATTTACACACTTTATTCTCTTGGGAGTCTTACAAGGATTTGGGCACTTTGTTAGGACTCAATCAATATGAGTGGACACCCAGAGACCAAGGAGACTGTGTGTACGTGAGCGTGTGTGTGTGTGTCTGTGTGTGTGTGTGTGTGTGGTGTGTGTGTGTGTGTGTGTCATGTCAGAGGGAAATAACTTGTCTCTGTTAGTAGTATTGACCCTTTAAACACAAACAAATCTATTTGTGTGACAAATATTGGGGTCTCGCTCAGTGTGTGTCTGTTGAATGCTTGGGCTATCTTTGAGATGGCGTTGTGCCTAAAATGTATGCGAAAAACGTACTTAAGTGCTTGTCGTGCATTCACTTCAATTCCATCTCCCCCTAATGGAACTGTATTCACATCAAACACACACACACACACACACATATAGTCATACAGGCTTAGAGTGCAGACACAAACACACTCTCCATAACTCATCTTCATAGCTTCTTGTTGTACACTTAGAACAAATAACTAAAACCTAAAATGTCCTCATAGGAAAACCCTTTTGAAGAACCCTTTATGGTTCCAGATAGAACCATTTTAAGTTCCATGTTGAAACCTTAACA
>NC_060179.1:71239893-71274893 GCF_021184085.1 Oncorhynchus gorbuscha | reverse complement strand
GGTGTTTTATCTTTGTTGACTGTGAATTAAAATGTGTGGGAAGATTCTCTTTGTGTTTTAGCTCCAACAAGTACCTCGTTCTAGTCTTGATTTAGCTGGAGGACGTTGTGAGCCATCCCAAGTATTTCAATCACTAATACAGTCTAATCATTTATCCGTGAAGCTAAAATCCTCTAGTGACAGAGAAATGTAGAGTTGTGTATCGTCTTCGTAGCAGTGGAAGTCAATGCTGTGCTTTCTGATAACGTCACCAAGGTAACATACAGTAACATACAGCATATAAACTGAACAGTACAGGACCCAAAATCAAACCTTGTGGAACGCCATCTGTGATATGTATTTTCTCTGAGTTACGGGGGACCAAAAACTCTTGAGCGGTTAAATAGGTAATGTATCAATATTTATCAATCCAGTCTGTCCAGAAGGACATCATAGTCAACAGTGTCGAATGCAGAACTTAAAATCAAAGAATAGAAGGACAGAGATCTGTTTGTCATGTCTGTTGCAAGACAAATGACCACTTTAACTAAGACTGTCTCTGTGCTGTGGTGTGCCAGAAAACCAGATTATAATTTTTGGAAAATAAAGTTGGCACTTAAAAAAAAAAAATGTTGGTGTTTGAAAACCAATTTCTCAAATATGTTGTTTAATAATGAAAGGTTGGAGAATTTGCTAAAAGCACAATAATCTAGATTACTTTTCTCCAGAAGGGGTTTCACCATAGCAGTGTTGAGTGGAGTGGGGAAAGTGCCTGGGAACAGGGAGTGATTAACGATAGTTTGCACTTCTTCAGATATGCAATTAAAACCTGTTTTGAAGAAGGTGGTGGGGATAGGATCCAGAAGGCAGGTAGAAGGCTTAAGTTGTGATATCACTTTCCTGAGCATGTCTGTGTCCACCAGGGAAAATACATCCCTAGTGCCTTTGCGTAGTAGACTAGGGCACATATCAAACATTTCATCATGTCTAGCTTGACTGATACCCAACCTAATGTTTGTTATCTTATCTCTGAAATATGCCGCAAACTCATCACATTTAGATGTGGAGAAAAGTTGACCTAGGTTGTGTGGGGGGGGGGGGTAGGATTTATCAGGCCATCAATGGTTGAGAAGAGCACTAGAATTATTCTGATTATTAGTGATCAAGTTAGAAAAATAAGTCTGTCTGGCCTTTCTAATTGCATTGTTATAATGTATATGCCAAGTTGCTCTCGGAGTATCTTAATGGACCTGCAACTTTGACTTTCTCTACTTCCGCTCTGCCTTTCTGCAATTTCTCCTTAATGTATTTGTTTCCTCAGTCTCCATTTGGATGTGGCCTTTGTCAACTTTACTGGAACTATGGCATCAATTTTCTATTAAATTTTTATTAAAGTTATCAACCAAATCATCACAAGAGGAAGGCAGAATAGGTGGTGGAGTAGTTATTGTCATACACTCAATAGTGTTTCTTAATGTGTTCAGTATTACCCTGTGCTATGGGCAACAAGGTAGTAATGAACACACAGTGGTGATCAGATAAAGCAACATAAACCATACAGGATATGTACAGGATATGTCAATAGAAAGCCTCTTGGTAATAACCAGGTCCAGGGAATGGCTTCAATAAGAGTGGCAGTACAGTCTGAAGACTGAGAAACATGCAATGAACTTTGTGCTCAGTAATGAGGTTATTCAGAAGAGAGGTATTTACTAGTGATTGCTCTAATATTTCTAAGCGCCATATTCAATGAGTGTGGGCCACTCTGCCCCTGGGGCGTCTGCCTGGAGGTAACCAATGGAAAAACAACCAAATGATGAACTTTACAACCATGTTTTCTGACACTCTACAATCTATCAGAATGGTAGGAGATGACAGTTTGTATGAACTCAGTAGAAAGGTGGAGTTAAAGGAACACAAATTAGGTCGCACAATAACCATAATGAAATTTCTACAGGAGCTGATATGCTTTCTGAGTTCTACGTTGCTTATTCTGACAGGGAGAACTGGAGCACTGCCAGACCCCGTCTGTCAGTCTGTAAAACAGTTTGCCATGTTGTTGGAAATAATCCCTGAACCCCTGCAGTTAGGGTGAATCCTGTCTCTTTTAAAAAGTCTTGGTTGCTCCCACAGCAAATCAAGTTGTCACAAAAAGAGACATTCCTGTCGTTGCAAAGTTTCTTCAGGTACTCGTTTAGGGCAAAGAGTCGTCTGAAACGTCCAGAAGCCCTTCTGTAGCACTGGAGGGGGGCAGAGATAATTATTATCTTCCCTGTGCCAGCGAGGGCTTTAAAAATATTTGTTGCATTATTAGAACTATAACATCCCCTTAGAATTACCACCCTCCCTCCCCCGCACTTCTCCCTTCCTCCCTTCTCTCTCCTGCTCTTCTCCCACCCTTCTCCCTCCCTCCCTTCTCTCTCCCTCATTTCTCCTTCCCTCCCTTCCTTCCTCCCTCCTTCACTTCTTCCTCCCTCCCTCCCTTCCCTCCTTCCCTTCTCCCTCCCTTCCATTCTTCCTTTCCCCCTCCCTCCTTCTCCCTCCCTTCTCCCTCCATCTCTTCTCTCTACCTCCCTTCCTTTCTCCCTCCCTTCTCCCTCCATCTCTTCTCTCTACCTCCCTTCCCTCCTCCCCTTCTCCCTCCCTCCCTTCTCCCTCAATCTCTTCTCTCTACCTCCCTTCTCCCTCCATCTCTTCTCTCTACCTCCCTTCTCCCTCCATCTCTTCTCTCTACCTCCCTTCCCTCCTTCTCTTTTCCCTCCATCTTTTCTCTCTACCTCCCTTCCCTCCTTCCCTTCCCTTCTCCCTTCTCCCTCCATCTCTTCTCTCTACCTCCCTTCCCTCCTTCCCTTCTCCCTCCATCTCTTCTCTCTACCTCCCTTCCCTCCTTCCCTTCTCCCTCCATCTCTTCTCTCTACCTCCCTTCCCTCCTTCCCTTCTCCCTCCATCTCTTCTCTCTACCTCCCTTCCCTCCTTCCCTTCTCCCTCCATCTCTTCTCTCTACCTCCCTTCCCTCCTTCCCTTCTCCCTCCCTCCCTTCCTTCCTCCCTCCTTCACTTCTTCCTCCCTCCCTCCCTTCCTTCCTCCCTCCTTCACTTCTTCCTCCATTCCTTCCCTCCTTCCCTTCTCCCTCCCTTCCATTGTTCCTTTAAACTCCCAAGTTGAATCTGTTGAAGGCTGCAAGTGACTGTGGTATGAATAAAACATACAAACATATCAAATAAACATAATTAAACAAACTGCGTTCAGGAGAGAATAAAACATGTCCACAACATGGCAGGAGTTAACAGTCATATCTCAGTTGCAGCACAATATCACATTCCCCTGGAGGACTCATTCAGGAGGCATTTAAAATGTGTACTCTCTCTTTTCCTTAAACCATCTTTTTCCTGCATCCATCCCTTCCCCTCTTCTCCCTCCATCCCCTCAGTTTGATGTAAATCATTTCCAACACTTTGCCTTGGACAGACTAGCCTGGTGACATCAACATCATACAGGATACAAGGCAATGCCTCAGATAGGCCAGCGTTGTCACTGATCCACTGTCTGTGAGGACACACACACACATTTTCTCTCTTGCTCTCTCTCTCTCTCTCTCTCTCTCTCTCTCTCTCTCTCTCTCTCTCTCTCTCTCTCTCTCTCTCTCTCTCTCTCTCTCTCTCTCTCTCTCTCTCTCGCTCTCTCTCTCTCTCTCTCTCTCTCTCTCTCTCTCTCTCTCTCTCGCTCTCTCTCTCTCTCTCTCTCTCTCTCTCTCTCTCTCTCTCTCTCTCTCTTGCTCTCTCTCTTGCTCTCTCTCTCGCTCTCTCTCTCTCTCTCTCTCTCTCTCTCTCTCTCTCTCTTGCTCTTGCTCTCTCTCTCTCTCTCTCTCTCTCTCTCTCTCTCTCTCTTTGTCTCTCTCTCTCTCTCTCTCTCTCTCTCTCTCTCTCTCTCTCTCTCTCTCTCTCTCTCTCTCTCTCTCTCTCTCTCTCTCTCTCTCTCTTCTCTCTCTCTCTCTCTCTCTCTCTTGCTCTCTCTCTCTTTCTCTCTCTCTCTCTCTCTTCTCTCTCTCTCTCTCTCTCTCTCTCTCTCTCTCTCTCTCTCTCTCTCTCTCTCTCTCTCTCTCTCTCTCTCTCTCTCTCTCTCTCTCTCTCTCTCTCTCTCTCTCCTCCCGCCAAAAAATCTTATTCATATTTCTCCTCTGGTTTAGGGCCAGATACTATTCCAGTTTGCTCTGTTTTTTGATTTATCCTTTCCAGTGTGTCAAATAGTTATCTTTTAATTTTTTCATGATATGTTGGGTCTAATTGTGTGGCTGTCCTGGGTCTCTGTGGAGTCTGTTTGCGTTTGTGAACAGAGCCCTTGAACCAGCTGGCTGAGGGGACTCTTCTCTAGTTTCATCTCTCTGTAGGTGAATGTTTGGGCATCGCTTCCTTTTAGATGGTTGAAGAATTGAACAGCTCTTCTCTGGATTTGATAATTAGCGGGTTTAGTCCTCATTCTGCTCTGCATGCAGGATATTTGAAGGATATTTTATCAGAATTCTGCATGCAGTCTCAATTGGGTGTTTGTCTAGGGTGACCACATTTAAAATATGCAAATGCAGGACAAAATAATGATTTTGCAGGACAGTGTAGCCTACATGAAAAAGAACAACAATGCTCAGTATATTGTTTTCGCTGAGGAAATGTTGCCGTTTGCTGTTGATGATACGCAGATAATGTTTTTGAAGGTTACTGTTGATGCAGATTCCACAGAAATTATTGGGTGTCAAATTTGTCTCCACTTTTGTGGATTGGGGTGATCAAACCTTGGTTCCAAATAATGTTGATGAGTTTAAGAATAGCCCTTTTGAATTTGTTTGCATATTCTATAATATTGTTTAGTATACCATCAACACCACAGGCCTTTTTGGGTTGGAGGGTTTGCATTTTGTCCTGTAGCTCAAATAATGTAATTGGAGTCTTTAATAGCTGATTCTAAGTTTTGTAAATGATCATGTGTATGTTTGCTGTTTGTTATTTGTTATTTGGCAGAAAAGGTTGGAGAAGTGGTTTATCCATACATCTTCTTTATGTTGCTGGTTGTTTAGTCTGTTCCAATTTTCCCAGAAGTGATTTCATTCTATGGATTCTGAAAGAGAATATACCCAGACGGAGCTCTTTAAAACATAATTCATTTAGATTCTCATCAGGGACCTGTCCTGTGCCGTGTCCAATAGCCTGTGTTTAGGAAAGAGAACAGGAATGTATTCGTGGTGTCTTCATATCTTCCCAGCAGGACTGCCTCAACAGACACTCTGTTTTCAAGTCAACATTTTAATTAGTATTCTATTTGGAACAACAGCATGTTCCCTCTTCCTGCGGTAACCCCCGCCGGGCAGTCAATTAAAATGCTCCTCACTAGATTAGCTTCTCACCAGCCAGCTAGCACACCACTAGGTGTATCATAGCTAGCTATACGCACACACGCAGGTATACACATACATACCGCACCCACACACGCATATACACACACACAGCCTCACAAACACACACACACACACACACACACACACACACACACACACACACACACACACACACACACACACACACACACACACACACACACACACACACACACACACACACACACACACACACACACACACACACACACACACACACACACACACACACACACACACACACACACACACACACCATATCAGTGACATCGGCAAAGGGACACAGGAGAATTATATTGTATTATACAAGCCACAACACACCGCCTGAGAGGCACCGACAGGGACCCACAGCCCTGCAGTTCAGTTCAGTATCTCTCCATCTGACTGCCTCTCTCTCTCTGCCCACCTCTCTTTCTCTCTCTCTCACTCTCTCTGTTTACCCCCCTCTCTCTATTTCTGTTTCTCACTCTCTCTCTTTCCATCTATCTCTTTCTATTTCTCTCTTTCACTCTCTTTATATTTTTCTTTCTCAATTTCTCTATCCCTCTTGCTCTATTCCCTTCTTTCTCTGTCTCTCCATACCTCTCTCTATTCCCTTCTTTCTCTGTCTCTCCATCCCTCTTGCTCTATTCCCTTCTTTCTCTGTCTCTCCATCCCTCTCTCTATTCCCTTCTTTCTCTGTCTCTCCATTCCTCATTCTCTATTACCTTCTTTCTCTGTCTCTCCATCCCTATCTCTCTATTCCCTTCTTTCTCTGTCTCCCTCTCCATCCCTTTCTCTCTCTTTCTCTCTCTTTCCCTCTCTTTCCCTCCTTTCCTCTTTCTCTATTTCCTCTCTTTCCCTCCCTTTCCCTCTCTTTCCCTCCCTTTCTCTCTCTTTCCCTCTCTTTCCCTCCCTTTCTCTCTCTTTCCCTCCCTTTCTCTCTCTTTCTCTCTCTTTCCCTCTCTTTCTCTCTCTTTCTCTCTTCTCCCTTTCCCTCCCTTTCTCTCTCTTTCCCTCTCTTTCCCTCCCTTTCTCTCTCTTTCCCTCTCTTTCCCTCCCTTTCTCTCTTTCCCTCTTTCCCTCTCTTTCCCTCTCTTTCCCTCTCTTTCTCTCTCTTTCTCTCTTTCTCTCTCTTTCCCTCTCTTTCCCTCTCTTTCTCTCTCTTTCTCTCGCTTTCCCTCCCTTTCCCTCCCTTTCTCTCTCTTTCCCTCTCTTTCCCTCCTTTCTCTCGCTTTCCCTCTCTTTCCCTCCCTTTCTCTCGCTTTCCCTCTTTCCCTCTCTTTCCCTCTCTTTCCCTCTCTTTCTCTCTCTTTCTCTCGCTTTCCCTCTCTTTCCCTCCCTTTCTCCCCTCCCTTTCTCTCTCTTTCTCTTGCTTTCCCTCTTTTCCCCCTTTCTCTTTCTCTTTCTCTTTTTCCCTCTCGTTCTCTCTCTTTCTCTCGCTTTCCCTCTCTTTCCCTCCCTTTCTCTCGCTTTCCCTCTCTTTCCCTCCCTTTCCCTCTCTTTCCCTCCCTTTCTCTCTCTTTCCCTCTCTTTCCCTCTCTTTCTCTCTCTTTCTCTCGCTTTCCCTCCCTTTCCCTCCCTTTCTCTCTTTCCCTCTCTTTCCCTCCTTTCTCTCTTTCCCTCTCTTTCCCTCCCTTTCTCTCGCTTTCCCTCTTTCCCTCTCTTTCCCTCTCTTTCCCTCTCTTTCTCTCTCTTTCTCTCGCTTTCCCTCTCTTTCCCTCTCTTTCTCTCTCTTTCTCTCTCTTTCTCTCGCTTTCCCTCCCTTTCCCTCCCTTTCTCTCTCTTTCCCTCTCTTTCCCTCTCTTTCTCTCTCTTTCCCTCTCTTTCCCTCTCTTTCTCTCTCTTTCTCTCGCTTTCCTTTTTCCCTCCCTTTCTCTCTTTCCCTCTTTCCCTCTCTTTCCCTCTTTTCTCTCTCTTTCCTTTCCCTCTCTTTCCTCCCTTTCTCTCTCTTTCTCTCGCTTTCCCTCTCTTTCCCTCCCTTTCTCTCTCTTTCCCTCTTTCCCTCTTTTCCCTCTCTTTCCCTCTTTTCTCTCTCTTTCCTCGCTTTCCCTTTCTCCCTCTCTTTCCCTCTCTTTCTCTCTCTTTCTCTCGCTTTCCCTCTCTTTCCCTCTCTTTCTCTCTCTTTCTCTCCTCTCTCTTTCCCTCCCTTTCCCTCCCTTTCTCTCTCTTTCCCTCTTTCCCTCTCTTTCCCTCTCTTTCCCTCTCTTTCCTCTCTTTCCCTCTCTCTTTTCCCTCTCTTTCTCTCTTTCTCTTTCTCTTTCCCTCTTTCCCTCTCTTTCTTTCTTTCTCTCTCTTTCTCTCGCTTTCCCTCCCTTTCTCTTTCTCTCTCTTTCCCTCTCTTTCCTCTCTTTCTCTCTCTTTCTTTCCCCTCTCTTTCTCTCTTTTCTCTCTCTTTCTTCGCTTTCCTCTTTCCCTCTCTTTCTCTTTTTCTCTCTCTTTCTCTCTTTCTTTTCCCCCTTTCCCTCCCTTCTCTCTCTTTCCCTCTCTTTCCTCTCTTTCCCTCTTTCCCTTCTTTCTCTCTCTTTCTCTCCTTTCTCTCTTTCCCTTTTCCCTCTCTTTCTCTCTCTCTCTCGCTTTCCTCCCTTTCCCTTTTCTCTCTCTTTCCCTCTCTTTCCTCTCTTTCCCTCTCTTTCTCTCTTTTCCTCTCTTTCTCTCTTTCCCTCTTTCCCTCTCTTTCTCTCTCTTTCCCTCCCTTTCTCTCGCTTCCCTCTTTCCTCTCTTTCCCTCTCTTTCCCTCTCTTTCTTTCCCTCTCTTTCTCTCTCTTTCCCTCTCTTTCCCTCTCTTTCCTCTCTTTCCCTCTCTTTCTCCCTCTCTTTCCTCTCTTTCTTTTTACTTCTCTTTCTCTCTCTTTCCCTCCCTCTCTCTTTACCTCTCTTTCCTCTCTTTCCTCTCTTTACCTCTCTTTCTCTCTCTTTCCCTCCCTTTCTCTCTCTTTCCCTCTCTTTACCTCTCTTTCCCTCTCTTTCCCTCCCTTTCTCTCTCTTTCCCTCTCTTTCTTTCTTTCTCTCTCTTTCCCTCTCTTTACCTCTCTTTCTCTCTCTTTACCTCTCTTTCTCTCTCTTTCCCTCCCTTTCTCTTTTTCCCTCTCTTTCCTCTCTTTCTCTCTCTTTCCCTCCCTTTCTCTCTCTTTCCCTCTCTTTACCTCTCTTTCCCTCTCTTTACCTCTCTTTCTCTCTCTTTCCCTCTCTTTCCCTCCCTTTCTCTCTCTTTCCCTCTCTTTACCTCTCTTTCTCTCTCTTTCCCTCTCTTTCTCTCTCTTTCCTCCCTTCTCTCTCTTTCCCTCTCTTTACTCTTTTCCCTCTCTTTCCCTCCCTTTCTCTCTCTTTCCCTCTCTTTCTCTCTCTTTCTCTCTCTTTCCCTCTCTTTACCTCTCTTTCTCTCTCTTTCCTCCTTTCTCTCTCTTTCCCTCCCTTTCTTTTTCCCTCTCTTTACCTTCTTTCCCTCTTTCTCTTTACCTCTCTTTCTCTTTCTCTTTTTCCCTCTCTTTCTCTCTCTTTCCTCTCTTTCTCTCTCTTTCCCTCCCTTTCTCTCTCTTTCCCTTCTCTTTCCCTCCCTTTCTCTCTCTTTCCCTCTCTTTACCTCTTTTCTCTCTCTTTCCCTCTCTTTCTCTCTCTTTCCCTCTCTTTACCTCTCTTTCTTTACCTCTCTTTCTCTCTCTTTCCCTCCCTTTCTCTCTCTTTCCCTCTCTTTACCTCTCTTTCCCTCTCTTTCCCTCCCTTTCTCTCTCTTTCCCTCTCTTTCTCTCTTTCTCTCTCTTTCCCTCTCTTTACCTCTCTTTCTCTCTCTTTACCTCTCTTTCTCTCTCTTTCCCTCCCTTTCTCTCTCTTTCCCTCTCTTTACTCTCTTTCTCTCTTTTCCCTCCCTTTCTCTCTCTTTCCCTCTCTTTACCTCTCTTTCCCTCTCTTTACCTCTCTTTCTCTCTTTCCCTTCCCTCCCTTTCTCTCTCTTTCCCTCTCTTTACCTCTCTCCCTCTTTCCTCTCTTTCTCTTCTTTACCTCTCTTTCTCTCTCTTTCTCTCCCTTTCTCTCTCTTTCCCTCTCTTTCCCTTTCTCTTTCTTTCTCTCTCTTTCTCTCTCTTTCTCTCTCTTTCTCTTCTTTCCCTCTCTTTCCTCTTTCTCTCTCTTTCTCCCTTTCTCTCTTTCCCTCTCTTTACCTCTCTTTCTCTCTCTTTCCCTCCCTTTCTCTCTCTTTCCCTCTCTTTATCTCTCTTTCCCTCTCTTTACCTCTCTTTCTCTCTCTTTCCCTCTCTTTCCCTCCCTTTCTCTCTCTTTCCCTCCCTTTCTCTCTCTTTCCCTCTCTTTACCTCTCTTTCCCTCTCTTTACCTCTCTTTCTCTCTCTTTCCCTCCCTTTACCTCTCTTTCCCTCTCTTTACCTCTCTTTCCCTCTCTTTACCTCTCTTTCTCTCTCTTTCCCTCTCTTTCTCTCTCTTTCTCTCTCTTTCTCTCTCTTTCTCTCGCTTTCCCTCTCTTTCCCTCCCATTCTCTCTCTTTCCCTCTCTTTCTCTCTCTTTCTCTCTCTTTCCCTCTCTTTACCCTCTTTCTCTCTCTTTACCTCTCTTTCTCTCTCTTTCCCTCCCTTTCTCTCTCTTTCCCTCTCTTTCCCTCCCTTTCTCTCTCTTTCCCTCTCTTTACCTCTCTTTCTCTCTCTTTCCCTCCCTTTCTCTCTCTTTCCCTCTCTTTACCTCTCTTTCCCTCTCTTTACCTCTCTTTCTCTCTCTTTCCCTCCCTTTCTCTCTCTTTCCCTCTCTTTACCTCTCTTTCCCTCTCTTTCCCTCCCTTTCTCTCTCTTTCCCTCTCTTTCTCTCTCTTTCTCTCTCTTTCCCTCTCTTTACCTCTCTTTCTCTCTCTTTACCTCTCTTTCTCTCTCTTTCCCTCCCTTTCTCTCTCTTTCCCTCTCTTTACCTCTCTTTCTCTCTCTTTCCCTCCCTTTCTCTCTCTTTCCCTCTCTTTACCTCTCTTTCCCTCTCTTTACCTCTATTTCTCTCTCTTTCCCTCTCTTTCCCTCCCTTTCTCTCTCTTTCCCTCTCTTTACCTCTCTTTCCCTCTCTTTACCTCTCTTTCTCTCTCTTTCCCTCCCTTTCTCTCTCTTTCCCTCTCTTTACCTCTCTTTCCCTCTCTTTCCCTCCCTTTCTCTCTCTTTCTCTCTCTTTCTCTCTCTTTCCCTCTCTTTACCTCTCTTTCTCTCTCTTTACCTCTCTTTCTCTCTCTTTCCCTCCCTTTCTCTCTCTTTCCCTCTCTTTACCTCTCTTTCTCTCTCTTTCCCTCCCTTTCTCTCTCTTTCCCTCTCTTTACCTCTCTTTCCCTCTCTTTACCTCTCTTTCTCTCTCTTTCCCTCTCTTTCCCTCCCTTTCTCTCTCTTTCCCTCCCTTTCTCTCTCTTTCCCTCTCTTTACCTCTCTTTCCCTCTCTTTACCTCTCTTTCTCTCTCTTTCCCTCCCTTTCTCTCTCTTTCCCTCTCTTTACCTCTCTTTCCCTCTCTTTACCTCTCTTTCTCTCTCTTTCCCTCTCTTTCTCTCTCTTTCTCTCTCTTTCTCTCTCTTTCTCTCGCTTTCCCTCTCTTTCCCTCCCATTCTCTCTCTTTCCCTCTCTTTCCCTCTCTTTCTCTCTCTTTCCCTCCCTTTCCCTCTCTTTCCCTCTCTTTCTCTTTCCTTGCACCACAGCAGAACAACACTCTCGTATCCATTCCGCCAGTAGCTCTGAAGGTAGAGAGATTAATTGATTACAATCCCCTACATTGCCCTGCTGACTTCGATGAACAAATTGGAATAAGAGATTGGAGATACAAAAGTGATATTAGGAGTGTTTGAAGGAGCAGGAGTATCAACTAGTCCCAAACAATCATAAAGGGGTGATGTATTTTATCATCTGAATCTGATCACACCAGATAGAAAGACATCAATAATACTGTGTAGACCAGAGGCATTCACATCCTGGAGGTCTGGAGTACTGCTGGTTTCCTGTTCTACCTGATTATTAATTGCACCCACGTGGTGTCCCAGGCAGTGACAAATTAGTATCATTTCAGCCCATTTCCTGTATTTTCTTCTAATTCAACCTGGTTTCACCACATTCAAAATAATTTCACTCAACATGTCCCCTCACAGCAGAGTATCATGATGTCTATGTGCCCAGTCAAGTGTATTATGTAAAGGAATTATACACTCGCATGTGGTAGAAAAACACATTATCCAAGAAGGCTACGCAATGTCAATGCTTCTGTGAATATAAGCAGACAGTATATAGTATATGCAATTTATCCAAAGTGATTTACATATCCATTGCCCCGGTGTGAATCAAACCCATGATACTTTGCACCATGCTCTACCAAATGAGCTACACAGGATCAGACATTTAATGTTAGGAGAGAATGAGGTTAAGTTGAGTCATTTTTTACATTCAGCATCACTTCTTAAAGGGAAATATATTCTTGTTTCTAACAAAGATATCTACATATATTTCAGGCTGTTCTGTATCCCTGGAAATAATCAGAATGCATGTAAACATTACAGTTTTTTTTGGCACAACTTTAGCCTGGGTATGGGGTAGGTTGAGCCACGGGACAGGGAGAGTTAAGTCTTACCTTTTTAAAACCACGTCTATCTTTATTTCCCACAATTGAACACAAACACAAATACAATCGTTTTCTTTTGTCTTTCAATCATTTTATAACACTGGTTTAACACCTAACAAACAAATTGTACATAAAACAAAAAACCTTTAACATAGTCCAGGCCCTGTCCAGACCTCATATCCCAGCGATAATGCCTTGCATTATGCCTGGGAAGAAAACATTTACATTTTCGCAACTTGCCATTTGCTCAACTTATCCTAAGGCAATAATTGACTGTTAGCCCGTACGGCTACAAGGACGCACTTTCATGCTAGGTTTAGGACATCATATTAAAGCTTATAGAGACAACTGATGTATCGAACAATCTTAAAAGTATCTACTTTGGTTTAGATACAGCCATCATTAAACCTTGAACACAAAACATATATTTGACTTTGTAAAAATCAGTGTTATGGACCTAACTTTTTCCATGTGGTTGGTTCCTTCACAGACTCCATGAAATGATGACCTCTTTGTAAATATTTGCTTAAATTGTACATTTTGTGTATTGTTTCCTACAAACAACGGCTCAACTTTCCCCTTTGGCGCAACTTTCCCAACTCTCCCCTATAAGGGATACTAATTATCTCCTCTCTGATATCCTACTGATCACCTCGTCTTTTCTCATGACCACTCTAGGCTTTATTTCCCCCTCGCAAAGACAGTTGTGCTGTAAACTAACGCACCACAATATTCTAAATAACTGGACACTGCAGATTTGAATTTCACTTCCCTAGCTCACAGCTCAGATGTCTACCTAACTTACCTTAGCTAGTTCACAGCCCATGTGTCTACCTAGCTTACCTTAGCTAGCTCACAGCCCATGTGTCTACCAATCTTACCTTACCTAGCTCAGAACCCAGCTGTCTACCTAGCTTACCTTAGCTAGTTCACAGCCCATGTGTCTACCTAGCTTACCTTAGATAGCTCACAGCCCATGTGTCTACCAATCTTACCTTACCTAGCTCAGAACTCAGCTGTCTACCTAGCTCACCTTACCTGGCACCCCTCACCAAGCTGTTCAGGGTAGGTTGCAATGATGTTACAGCACACTCTAGAGGGTTAAATCACACATACTGTACCTTCCTTGCCATCAGCCCTTATCTACTTACACCCGTATCCCTGACACATATAGTATACCCACGTTGAGCCTGTTACTCAATCAGCAGACACCAGGAAATGGTGAGAGAGAGAAAGAGAGAGAGAAACCCCACAGAGCACCAGGACAGCAACCCAATTAGACCAAACCAAATCATGAGAAAACAAAAAGATAATTACTTGACACATTGGAAAGAATTACAAAAAAACAGAGCAAATTAGAATGCCATTTGGCCCTAAACAGAGAGTACACAGTGGCAAAATACCTGACCACCGTGACTGACCCGAACTTAAGGAAAGCTTTGACTATGTACAGACTCAGTGAGCATAGCCTTGCTATTGAGAAAGGCCGCCGTAGGCAGACATGGCTCTCAAGAGAAGACAGGCTATGTGCACATTGTCCACAAAATGAGGTGGAGACAGAGCTGCACTTCCTAACCTCCTGCCCAATTAGAGACACATATTTCCCTCATATTACACAGACCCACAAAGAATTCGAAACAAATCCAATTTTGATAAACTCCCATATCTATTGGGTGAAATACCACATTGTCCAATCACAGCAGCAATATGTGTGACCTGTTGCCACAAGAAAAGGGCAACCAGTGAAGAACAAACACCATTGTAAATACAACCCATATTTATGTTTATTTATTCTCCCTTTTGTACTTTAACCATTTGCACATCGTTACAACACTGTATATATACATAATATGACATTTGAAATGTCTTTATTCTTTTTGAACCTCTGTGAGTGTAATGTTTACTATTAATTTGTATTGTTTATTTCACTTTTGTTTATTATCTACTTCACTTTGCTTTGGCAATGTTAACACATGATTCCCATGCCAATACGGCCCTTAAATTGAATTGAGAGAGAGATATGCTTTGTCGTATGTCTGTAACCCAGTAGCTGTGTGTGACATGATGTGACGTGTCTCGTTGTGCTATGTGTTATGGCACAGTATATAGTGTTTGCTTCCTGCGTCTCTCAGTGCATGTCATGCCTTATCTCTGTGTGTTTAAGCTGTGTTTATTTATGCATGAATTGTGTCAGCTTCAGTAAAGATTATCATCTGAGCGTCACATTACCGCAGCTAGCTATATTCCTCCCTCTCTCCCTCGTGTGTGTGGACTCTAGTGCAGCGTGTTTGAATGAGGTTCAACATGTCTCATATTATCGACTGCTTGTGTGCTGTGTGGAGAGCTGTGTTTCAGTCACCGCTGTCCATGGTGCTGAAAAATCTGATTGCTGCTTCTTTTACTGTCTACATTAGACCTCCCACACATGTCTTATGGCAGCATTTACACATGCAGCCCAATTATGATCTTTTGCCTATTTAAATTGGTAAAAATACCAATAATTAGGCAAAAGATCAGAATTGGGCTGCATGTGTAAATGCTGCCATAGACATGTGTGGGAGGTCTAATGTAGACAGTAAAAGAAGCAGCAATTAGATTTTTCAGCACCATGGACAGCGGTGACTGAAACACAGCTCTCCACACAACAGACAAGTCACCACAAAAGTATCTATATATGGCTTGTGTAAAATACACCATACCTGAAATGCCAATCCGGGATTTGAACTCATGTCAACAAAGACACCTTATGCTATTTAGAGTGAAAGGGAGACACTTATTGGACAGGATTTTGTCACCAGTTAAATATCCATCACTCTCTCAGTAGTGTGTGTAGATGGTAGACGTTGTTTGAAAAAAATGTACAACAACAACACCTTATGCTCTTTACTCCAGGACTGTCTTGCTGCCATGTGTTGCATTTGTTTACACATCCGTAGGGTCTCACATATCCACTGGCAGATGCTGATCATATGACTCTGTGGTCAGTGTGATCATGCATGACATTATACATCTAACCACTGTGTTCCTCTTCCAGTCACTTCCCTTTTGGATGTACTCTCATCACTACCCCAGGCAGCCAGGTTAAAACCCCCAGAGAGGGATGCCCCTCTTGGGCACACGTTCCCTGGGGCTTGGAGTGATGGAGGAGGTGGTGGATAGGATGATTGCAACAATACACGTGTCCCGACAGCACAGAGCAGTGCAGGTGTGCCTGTGTCATGCATGACTTGTCATGAATGGCTGTTTGTGCCGACCCCTTAGTGCCCACAAGCGTCATCTGCTGTGTGAGCAATGACATGTTCCTCTATAACTAACCACGGATGTATGTCGCAGTTCTTAGAAATATGCCGCTTGGACGCTCTGTAGAAAAGGAAAATCATTCCGTACAGTATCTCTGTATCTCACACATAGAAGCTACTGTTCCTGGTGTCCACATATCATCTACAAATACATGACAATGCACAGAACAGTTATAGACAACAACATACGATATTACATTCAGTTTTAAATAAAACATTAAGCAATAAGGCCCTAGGGTGTGTGGTATATGGCCAATATACCACGGCTAAGGGCCATTCTTAGACACAACACAATGACATGTTTTGTCATACCCGTGGTATATGGTCTGATATTCCACAGCTGTCAGCTAATCAGCACTCAGGGCTCAAACCATGCAGTTTATAATGAATTATACATTGAATGTAAAAAACATTAAGAACATCCGCTCTTTCTATGACATAGGCTGACCAAGCAAGTGACAATACACATGTTTTACTATTTACACACTATTCATAGATACAGTACATATTCATTTTCTTATATACAGCACCGTTGAATTAGATATTTAGAAAGAGACGTGTTATTATCTGTTTTTTACATCTAAACTTTTTACCTGAGTAACCTCTGGTGACAGAGCATTCCACCATGACATGGCTCTATACATACAGCGGGGCAAAAAAGTATTTAGTAAGCCACCAATTGTGCAAGTTCTCCCACTTAAAAAGATGAGAGAGGCCTGTCATTTTCATCATAGGTACACTTCCACTATGACAGAGAAAATGAGAAGGAAAAAATCCAGAAAATCATATTGTAGGATTTTTTATGAATTTATTTGCAAATTATGGTGGAAAAAAAGTATTTGGTCAATAACAAAAATGTATATCAATACTTTGTTATATACCCTTTGTTGGCAATGACAGAGGTCAAATGTTTTCTGTAAGTCTTCACAAGGTTTTCACACACTGTTGCTGGTATTTTGGCCCATTCCTCCATGCAGATCTCCTCTAGATGTTTTGGGGCTGTTGCTTGGCAACATGGACTTTCAACTCCCTCCAAAGATGTTCTATAGGGTTGAGATCTGGAGACTGGCTAGGCCACTCCAGGACCTTGAAATGCTTCTTACGAAGCCACTCCTTCGTTGCCCGGGCGGTGTGTTTGGGATCATTATCATGATGAAAGACCCAGCCACGTTTCATCATCAATGCCCTTGCTGATGGAAGGACTTTGTCACTCAAAATCTCACGATGCATGGCCCCATTCATTCTTTCCTTTACACGGATCAGTAGTCCTGGTCCCTTTGCAAAAAAACAGCCCCAAAGCATGATGTTTTCACCCCCGTGCTTCACAGTAGGTATGGTGTTCTTTGGATGCAACTCAGCATTCTTTGTCCTCCAAACACATTGAGGTTTTACCAAAAAGTTCTATTTTGGTTTGATCTGACCACATGACATTCTCCCAATCTTCTTCTGGATCATCCAAATGCTCTCTAGCAAACTTCAGACAGGCCTGGACATGTACTGGCTTAAGCAGGGGGACACATCTGGCACTGCAGGATTTGAGTCCCTGGCGGCGTAGTGTGTTACTGATGGTAGGCTTTGTCACTTTGGTCCCAGCTCTCTGCAGGTCATTCACTAGGTCCCCCCGTGTGGTTCTGGGATTTTTGCTCACCGTTCTTGTGATCATTTTGACCCCATGCGGTGAGATCTTGCATGGAGCTTATCAGTGGTCTTGTATGTCTTCCATTTCCTAATAATTGCTCCCACAGTTGATTTCTTCTCTCATCTCTTTAAGTGGGAGAACTTGCACAATTGGTGGCTGACTAAATACTTATTTGCCCCACTGTAACTGAGTAACCTCTGGTGGCAGAGCATTCCACCATGACATGACTCTATACATAACTGAGTAACCTCTAGTGACAGAGCATGTGGGGTATGTATGTCTGGTGGGGTATGGGTGTCTGGTGGGGTATATATGTATGGTGGGGTATATATGTCTGGTGGGGTATATATGTATTGTGGGGTATATATGTCTGGTGGGGTATGGATGTCTGGTGGGGTATATATGTCTGGTGGGGTATGTATGTCTGGTGGGGTATGTATGTCTGGTGGGGTATATATGTCTGGTGGGGTATGTATGTCTGGTGGGGTATGTATGTCTGGTGGGGTATGGATGTCTGGTGGGGTATATATGTCTGGTAGGGTATGTATGTCTGATGGGGTATGGATGTCTGGTGGGGTATGGATGTCTGTTTGAATTGTATGTGAATAGATTATACAAGAGGTAAGATTGTTTCTTAAAAAGACAAGAAGAGAAGTAGTCAAGTTGTCCTCAATCATGAAAGACTATCATGCATGTTGTTGACGTTAGTTCTGGATGTGCAGTGAGAGCAAGGCTGCTTTGTTTTGAGCCAGCTGCAGCTTTGTTAGGTCTTTCTTTGCTGCACCTGACCACTGTTTCCCGGGTGCCAATGCCGTGGATGTGGATGAAGGCAGCCCCCTCACCTCTCCGATTCAGAGGGTTTGGGTTACATGCGGAAGACACATTTCAGTTGAATGCATTCAGTTGTACAACTGACTAGTTATCCCCCTTCCCCATGTAACCTGACAGTAATCAAGATGGGATCAAGATCAGAGCCTGAACAACAACTACTTTCTGTGTCAAAAACGCTCAACATCTCTTTATAACAGACATGCCTCTTCACGTCCCCCCCCCTCTCTCGATCTATGTCTCTCTCTTTCTCTCTCCTCTCTCCCCACACCCCACTCTCTATTGTTCTCTCTCTTTCTCTCTCGATCTATGTCTCTCCTTTCTCCCCCTCTCCCCACACCCCTCTCGATCTATGTCTCTCTCTTTCTCTCTCCTCTCTCCCCACACCCCTCTCTCGATCTGTCTCTCTCTTTCTCTCTCCTCTCTCCCCACACCCCACTCTCTATTGTTCTCTCTCTTTCTCTCTCCTCTCTCCCCACACCCCTCTCTCGATCTATGTCTCTCTCTTTCTCTCTCCTCTCTCCCCACACCCCACTCTCTATTGTTCTCTCTCTTTCTCTCTCCTCTCTCCCCACACCCCTCTCTCGATCTATGTCTCTCTCTTTCTCTCTCCTCTCTCCCCACACCCCTCTCTCTATTGCTCTCTCTCTTTCTCTCTCATCCCCTCTCCCTCTAATGAGCCAGACTGTAGTCTCTCCATGGTTGTGATATAAAGTGCTGCCTGAGAGCTCTTCTCTTGATTTAAAGGCCCTGCTGGTCAGTCAGTTAAACCCACACCACCCACCTCCTACTATCTGCCTCCTCTCCCTCTCCTCTCCTCCTCTCCATCTCCACCTCTACACTCCTCCACGCTCGTCTCATCATCGCACAGTACTGCGTCTGCACTCCTCTGTCTTAGAGGTGCTTAACTGGGACTTGTTCTTTCTCTCTCGTTCTCTCTTTCATTCCCCTCCCTCGCTCTCTCTCTCTGAGGAGAGTATCACACACCTAGTATAAATCCCATCTGTGCTATCCACCACTTGGTTTGGAGGTTGAACAGCCAACAGTATGACCTCAGTTTATTTTCCTGGGGATTATAAACAAAGGACCGGACAAAGGGAACAACTGTACTTGCAGATTCAGTTGAGAAAATAAAGAGATAGACAATGAAGAGAGGGAACAATAGCTGGTTTTGAGCATATGATAGTACACATGCACAGGTGCCGAGCACAAAGTTAAAAGCTTGGAAAGGAGCAGCCTGGAATCAACCTAGGGCTCATGAGTGGCGCAGCGCTCTAAGGCACTGCATCTTGGAGCTAGAGGCGTCACTACAGACCCTGGTTCGTTTCCAAGCTGAATCACATCCGGCGGTGATTGGGAGTCCCATTGGGTGGCACACAATTGGCCTCGTGTCGTTAGGGTTTGGCCGGGGTAGGCCATTAGTGTAAATAATCATTTGTTCTTAACTGACATGCAAATCCAATTTTATTTATCACATACACCTGGTTAGCAGATGTTATTGTGAGTGTAGTGAAATGCTTGTGCTTCTAGTTCCGACAGCAGTGCAGCAGTATCTAACAGGTAATATCTAACAATTCCACAAATAAACAAAAATACACACAATCTAGTAAAGGAATGTGTGTATTTTTGTTTATATAAGTATAAATATATGGATGAGCAGTGACAGAGCGGCTAAGATGCAATAGATAGTGAAGAATAGATTGATAGTTAAGGATGCAGTATATAGTATATACATATGAGATGAGAAATGCGAGGTATGTAAACATTATTGAAGTGACTAGTGTTCGTTCCAGTTATTAAAGTGGCCAGTGATATCAAGTCTGTAGGTAGGCAGCCGCCTCTCTGTGCTAGTGGTGGCTGTTTAACAATCGGATGGCTTTGAGATAGAAGCTGCTTTTCAATCTCTCTTTCCCAGCTTTGTCCCGGGGTGAACAGGCAGTGGCTCGGGAGGTTATTGTCCTTGATGATCTTTTTTTCCCTTCCTGTGACATCGGGTGTTGTAGGTGTCTTGGAGGGCAGGTAGTTTGCCTCGGTGATGCGTTGTGCAGACCACACCACCCTCTGAGAGCCCTGCGGTTGTGGGCGGTGCAGTTGCCGTACCAGGCGGTGATACAGCCTGACAGGATGCTCTCGATTGTGCATCTGTAGAAGTTTGTGAGTGCTTTTGGTGACAAGCCAAATTTCTTCAGCCTCCTGAGGTTGAAGAGGCGCTGCTGCGCCTTCTTCACGACGCTGTCAGTGTGAGTGGACCAATTCAGTTTGTCTGTGATGTGTATGCCGAGGAACTTAAAACTTTCCACATTCTCCACTGCTGTCCCATCGATGTGGATAGAGGGGTGCTCCCTTCACTGTTTCCTGAAGTCCACTATCATCTCTTTTGTTTTGATGACATTGAGCGAGAGGTTATTTTCCTGACACCACACTCTAAGGGTCCTCACCTCCTCCCTGTAGGCCGTCTCGTCGTTGTTGGTAATCAAGCCTACCACTGTAGTGTCGTCCGCAAACTTGATGATTGAGTTGGAGGCGTGCATGGCCATGCAGTCATGAGAGATCAGGGAGTATAGGAGGGGGCTGAGAACGCACCCTTGTGGGGCCCCAGTGTTGAAGATCATCGGAGTGGAGATGTTGTTTCCTACCTTCACCACCTGGGGGCGGCCCGTCAGGAAGTCCAGGACCAAGCTGGACAGGGCAGGATCGAGACCCAGGGTCTCAAGCTTAATGATAAGTTTGGGGGGTACTATGATGTTGAATGCTGAGCTGTAGTCAATGAACAGCATTCTTAGATAGGTATTCCTCTTGCTTTGGTTTCTTGTGGACAACCAAGTAGAATAAGACAAACATTCTGGAAGAAAAACAGAAGGATGTATTTTTCCTAGTTAAATAAAGGTTAAATACATGTTTTTTAAATGAAAAGCCTTTTCACAAAACCATTTTCCTTAGAGAATATGTAGGGGTGACAGGGCTTTGACCTCTCTCTCTCTCTCTCTCTCTCTCTCTCTGGTCTCTCTCTCTGGTCTCTTTGCTCTGCTCTCTCTCTCTCTGACCTCTCTATACTGTATATCCCCCCTCCTTCCTCTGCTCTCTACGGAAAAGTAAACACAGTACACACACCTCCATAGTCACCTGCCCCCTCCTGTTTATCTCTCTTTCCCTAATTTCATTAGAAGTTTACTGGAGGTGCTGGTCTGACAGTTACTGCCATGCTGTTGTACCACTTATCCCCTCACAGAGAGATAGGCTGCGTTCCGGATGGCACCATATTTCCTTTATAGTGTACTACTTTTGACCAGGGCTCATAGGCCAGAGGGGTGCCATTTGGGATATCCCATAGAGAATGAGACAGGCCTCTAGTGGCCAAAAGGCAGTATTAGCATGGGCAGCGCCATTGAGGCAGCGCCATATTAATGTGGTCAAGTGAGTGGGACTTCCAACTTCATTAGCTGATCCCTCCTGGTGACCCTGTTGGAGTCATGTCCAACCGGGTCATCAGGAGGGATCAGTCAAATCAAATCAAATCAAATCAAATTTATTTATATAGCCCTTCGTACATCAGCTGATATCTCAAAGTGCTGTACAGAAACCCAGCCTAAAACCCCAAACAGCAAACAATGCATGTAAAAGCACGGTGGCTAGGAAAAACTCCTAGAAAGGCCAAAACCTAGGAAGAAACCTAGATCAGGAACCGGGCTATGTGGGGTGGCCATCCTTTTGGCTGTGCTAGAGATTATAACAGAACATGACCAAGATGTTCAAATGTTCATAAATGACCAGCATGGTCAAATAATGTAAGGCAGAACAGTTGAAACTGGAGCAGCAAAACAGTCAGATGGACTGGGGACAGTCACCATCATGTCAGGTAGTCCTGGGGCACATCCTAGGGCTCAGGTCCTCCGAGAGAGAGAAAGAAAGAGAGAATTAGAGAGAGCATATGTGGTCATTCTGTGGCCCCAGTCCTCTTCTGGCTGTGCCAGGTGGAGATTATAACAGAACGTTGCCAAGATGTTCAAATGTTCAAAATGACCAGCATGGTTGAATTTAGGAGGCAGAACAGTTGAAACTGGAGCAGGAGCATGGCCAGGTGGACTGGGGACAGCAAGGAGTCCTCATGTCAGGTAGTCCTGGGACATGGTCCTTAAACCCAGGCCACAAACTGGAGCAGCAGCATGGCCAGGTGGACTGGGGACAGCAAGGAGTCATCATGTCAGGTAGTCCTGGGGCATGGTTCTAGGGCTCAGGTCCTCCGAGAGAGAGAAAGAAACTTAGACTTAGATTTACACAGGACACCGAATAGGACAGGAGAAGTACTCCAGATAAACAAACTGACCCTAAACTGGAGGCTGAGACAGGAGGGGTCAGGAGACACTGTGGCCCCATCCGAGGACACCCCCGGACAGGGCCAAACAGGAAGGATATAACCCCACCCACTTTGCCAAAGCACAGCCCCCACACCACTAGAGGGAAATCTTCAACCACCAACTTACCATCCTGAGACAAGGTTGTGTATAGCCCACAAAGATCTCCGAGGTACAACCCAAGGGGTGGGGGAACCCTACAGGCCGACCACAACAGTGAATCAACCCACCCAGGTGACGTTCTCCCCCAGGGACGGCACAGAGAGCCCCAGCAAGCCAGTGACTCAGCCCCCGTGTGGGTTAGAGGCAGAGAATCCCAGTGGAAAAGGGGAACCGTCCAGGCAGAGACAGCAAGGGCGGTTATTTGCTCCAGAGCCTTTCCGTTCACCTTCCCACTCCTGGGCCAGACTACACTCAATCATATGACCCACTGAAGAGATGAGTCTTCAGTTCCTCTAAAGGTTGAGACCGATTTGCTCTCTGACATGGGTAGGCAGACCGTTCCATAAAAATGGAGCTCTATAGGAGAAAGCCCTGCCTCCAGCTGTTTGCTTAGAAATTCTAGGGACAATTAGGAGGCCTGCGTCTTGTGACCGTAGCGTACGTATAGGTATGTACGGCAGGACCAAATCAGAGAGGTAGGTCAAGTGGAGCTCATGCTGTCACAGATGCTATTATGGCACAGCATGATAAGTCCTCTATCTATAGCTATGAGACACACACTCTATCTATAGCTATGGGACATACACAGAGCTATTATAGGAACACACCTACATCAGCCTGAAATATTTTCTAAGCTACACAAGCAATGTTGTTGCAGTACTGCTATACTGCCACATGGTGGTATCCATGTAACAAGTAACGGATACAAAACCTGGCCGAGGTATAGTCACCACATACCTGACTGGTGACATCATCTAGCTTCAGGGGATGCATACTCAATCAGTTTGTGTCATTCTGTTAGGACACCCAATCAGACCTGAATGATGTGTGATTCAAAGCAGGTATCACTCTTGTTAGACACGATTTGTCACCAAGTTGTTGTTGCCATGAAAAAGTTTACCTGTGAGTTGGGATTTAGGGAGTCAGACTCATGTCCTTGTGAAGCATGTGGGCCTGATAGATTGTATTATTAGCTGTAATTATGCAGATTGCAGCCCTGAGAATGATTATTAAACACACACCACAACACACACACAGACACACACACACAAACACTTCATTAATACTGATCATAATTAGGGTAAACATATTCAGCAGGTGCGGCACTCAGTTTCAAGGGTTGCAAATGAGGAAGGATGGAGCTCTCTCTCTCTTGGTGGAGGTTGTGTATAGCTGATTCAGTAACACCAGGTGGTTACCCTATATAAAGTGTTGAGAGGAAGTTCTCACTTTCTGTCTTCTCACTTTCGCAGCATCTGTTGTGTTAGCAAATTCAACAGTTTCTGAAAAGTGTGTCCTCTTCAGAACTTTATTTGAATTTGTCCAACTGTTGGAAAAAGTGAAGCATTTCCAATCCAAGTTGTCTTTGGTTCCTCTTTCAGCATTTGCTTTGGTTTCCTATGGACAACCAAGTAGAATAAGACAAAAAAGAATGGAAGAAAAAGGATGTATTATCCCCCTTGTGTCCACCTGCTAAGATTACTTTCTCTGCAACCATGAAAAGTATCAGTATTCCCTATCCTTTATCCCCTATCCCATATCCTCTATCCTCTGTCTCCTATCCTCTATCCCATATCCTCTATCCCCTATCCTCTATCCCCTATCCCATATCCTCTATCCTCTGTCCCCTATCCTCTATCCTCTGTCCCCTATCCTCTATCCCATATCCTCTATCCCCTATCCTCTATCCCATATCCTCTATCCTCTGTCCCCTATCCTCTATCCCCTATCGCATATCCTCTATCCTCTGTCCCCTATCCTCTATCCCATATCCTCTATCCCCTATCCTCTATCATCTTTCCCCTATCCTCTTTCCCCTATCCCCTATCCTCTATGCCCTATCCTCTTTCCCCTATCCCCTATCCTCTATCCTCCATTCCCTATCCCCTATCCTCTATCCTCTATCCCCTATCCTCTATTCCCTATCCTCTATACCCTATCCTCTATCCCCTATCCTCTATCCCATATCCTCTATCCTCTATATTCTATCCCCTATCCCATATCCCCTATCCCATATCCTCTATCCTCTGTCCCCTATCCTCTATCCTCTATCCCCTATCCCATATCCCCTATCCCATATCCTCTTTCCCCTATCCTCTATCCTCTTTCCCCTATCCCCTATCCTCTATGCCCTATCCTCTTTCCCCTATCCCCTATCCTCTATCCTCCATTCCCTATCCCCTATCCTCTATCCTCTATCCCCTATCCTATATTCCCTATCCTCTATCCCCTATCCTCTATCCTCCCCTATCCCCCATCCTCTATCACCCATCCTCTATCCTCTTTCCCCTATCCCCTATCCTCTATCCCCTATCCCCTATCCCCTATCATCTATTACCTATCCTCTATCCCCTATCCTCTATCCCCTATCCTCTATCCCATATCCTCTATCCCCTATCATCTATCCCCTATCCCATATCCCCTATCCCATATCCTCTTTCCCCTATCCTCTATCCTCTTTCCCCTATCCTCTTTCCCCTATCCCCTATCCTCTATGCCCTATCCTCTTTCCCCTATCCCCTATCCTCTATCCTCCATTCCCTATCCCCTATCCTCTATCCTCTATCCCCTATCCTATATTCCCTATCCTCTATCCCCTATCCTCTATCCCCTATCCTCTATCCCCCATCCTCTATCCCCCATCCTCTATCCTCTATCCCCTATCACCTGTCCCCGAACCCCTATCCTCTATTCCTTGTCCTCTATCCCCTATCCTCTATCCTCTATCCTCTATCCTCTATCCTCTATCCCCTATCCCCTATCCTCTATCCTCTGTCCCCTGTCCCATATCCTCTATCCCCTATCCTCTATCCCCTATCCTCTATGCCCTATCCTCTTTCCCCTATCCCCTATCCTCTATCCCCTATCCTCTATCCTCTATCCCCTATCCCCTATCCCCTATCCCCTCCTGTCCCCTGTCCCATATCCTCTATCCCCTATCCTCTATCCCCTATCCTCTATCCCCCATCCCCTATCCTCTATCCTCTATTCCATATCCTCTATCCCCTATCCTCTATCCTCTATCCTCTATCCTCTATCCCCTATCCTCTATCCTCTATCCCCCATCCTCTATCCTCTATCCCCTATCACCTGTCCCCGAACCCCTATCCTCTATTCCCTGTCCTCTATCCTCTATCCTCTATCCTCTATCCCCTATCCCCTATCCCCTTTCCTCTCACTGCGACCCAATGAGATCAGCTCAGCCTCAGCAGCAGCGCCACTGTTGGGCTTTTCTTCCTCTCCAGCTGTGAAAGAACACCATGGCGGTCCAAAGAGGATGTCGTCCAAACGCCACCGTGACAACAGGACAGAGCTTGACTGAGCATCAGCCTTGGATCCCAAGAACTGAATGAGGAGCATTGATCTGAGCTTTTAGCCTGTTTGATTCTTTAGTCCTGGACCCACTGAGAAGCACTGAGCACAGACCACTGAGCCAGAACCTTTAAGTTCTTTAGTCCTGGACCCACTAAGAAGCACTGAGCACAGACCACTGAGCCAGATCCTTTACGTTCTTTAGTCCTGGACCCACTGAGAAGCACTGAGCACAGACCACTGAGCCAGAACCTTTACGTTCTTTAGTCCTGGACCCACTGAGAAGCACTGAGCACAGACTACTGAGCCAGAACCTCTAAGCACAGACACTGCAGCATTGAACATCACAGAGCAGCACAGAATATATATCCTGGGCTCTGCTGTGTAGTGTTTATCAGCAGTCAGAGATGTATGCCCACATGTTCTCTGTACCCCCTTAACCCTCAAGCTCTCCCAGTCATTCTCTCTGCTGTGATAGCTCTCTGGTGAGGGAATGAATGGGTTTTTATGAGCCTGGTGAGCATGGACTGACTTCTGTGGACAGCTCTCCACTTACTGCCAAGCTCTGTGTTTGTGTGTGTGTGCGTGTGCGTGTGTGTGTGCTGCGTGATCCACATTTTATCCTTCCCATCCTTCGTAGCGTTCCCCCTTTTCCCTAATGTTTAGCTGGGGCTGCAGATGGTCTGGACATTAGAGCGCCAGCTCGGAGGATAGGAGAAAAATAGGAGAAAAATAGATGTTTTTATTTTCTTCACTTCGAAGCTGCAGCGTGGGGGGAAGTGAGGAGGGAGTCATTAAATGGCTCTGTGATTGGCTGCTGAGAAGCCATCAGGCCCGCCAGCCAACACAACTACTGCTCCCCTCGATGGGGACCATCGGACCGTTGGACCACACCACCAGGTTCTGATTCCCCATCTCTATAGGACCGAACCTATACTCTCTACACAGAGAGAGAGGGAGAAATAGAGAGGGAGAGAACTAGAAAGAGGGAGAGAACTAGAGAGAGGGAGAGAACTAGAGAGAGGGAGAGAACTAGAGAGAGGGAGAGAACTAGAGAGAGGGAGAGAACTAGAAAGAGGAGAGAACTAGAGAGAGGGATAACTAGAAAGAGGGAGATAACTAGATAGAGGGAGAGAACTAGAGAAAGGGATAACTAGAGAGAGGGAGAGAACTAGAGAGAGGGAGAGAACTAGAAAGAGGGAGAGAACTAGAAAGAGGAGAGAACAAGAGAGAGGGATAACTAGAAAGAGGGAGATAACTAGATAGAGGGAGAGAACTAGAGAAAGGGATAACTAGAGAGAGGGAGAGAACTAGAGAGAGGGAGAGAACTAGAAAGAGGGAGAGAACTAGAGAGAGGGAGAGAACTAGAAAGAGGAGAGAACTAGAGAGAGGAGAACTAGAAAGAGGGAGAGAACTAGAGAGGAGAGAACTAGAGAGGGATAACTAGAAAGAGGGAGATAACTATAGAGGGATAACTAGAGAGAGAACTAGATAGAACTAGAGAACTAGAAAGAGGGAACTAGAGAACTAGAAAGAGGGGAGAACTAGAGAGAGGGAGAGAACTAGAGATAGGGATAACTAGAGAGAGGGAGAGATAACTAGAGAGAGGGAGAGAACTAGAGAGGAGAGAACTAGAAAGACTAGAGAGGGAGAGAACTAAATAGAGGGATAACTAGACAGAGGGAGAGAACTAAATAGAGGGATAACTAGAGAGAGGGAGAGAACTAGATAGGAACTAGAGATAACTAGAGAGAGGGAGAGAACTAGAGAGGGAGATAACTAGAGAGAGGGAGAGAACTAGAGAGAGGAGAGAACTAGAGAGAGGGAGAGAACTAGAGAGAGGGATAAACTAGAGAGAGGAGAGAACTAGAGAGAGGGATAACTAGAGAGAGGGAGAGAACTAAAGAGAGGGAGAAACTAGAGAGAGGGAGAGAACTAGAGAGAGGGAGAACTAGAGAGAGGGAGAGAACTAGAGAGAGGAGAGAACTAGAGAGAGGAGAGAACTAGAAAGAGGGAGAGAACTAGAGAGAGGGAGAGAACTAGAGAGAGGGAGAGAACTAGAGAGAGGAGAGAACTAGAGAGAGGGAGAGAACTAGAGAGAGGGAGAGAACTAGAGAGAGGGAGAGAACTAGAGAGAGGGAGAGAACTAGAGAGAGGAGAGAACTAGAGAGAGGGAGAGAACTAGAGAGAGGGAGAGAACTAGAGAGAGGGAGAGAACTAGAGAGAGGGAGAGAACTAGAGAGAGGGAGAGAACTAGAGAGAGGGAGAGAACTAGAGAGAGGAACTAGAGGGAGAGAACTAGGAGAGAGAACTAGAGAGAGGAGAGAACTAGAGAGAGGGAGAGAACTAGAAAGAGGAGAGAACTAGAGAGAGAGGGGAGAGAACTAGAAAGAGGGAGAGAACTAGAGAGAGGGAGAACTAGAGAGAGGGAGAGAACTAGAGAGAGGGAGAGAACTAGAGAGAGGAGGAGAGAGACTAGAGAGAGGGAGAGAACTAGAAGAGGGAGAGAACTAGAAGAGGGAGAGAACTAGAGAGAGGGAGAGAACTAGAAAAGGGAGAGAACTAGAGAGAGGGAGAGAACTAGAAGAGGGAGAGAACTAGAGAACTAGGGATAACTAGAGAGAGGGAGAGAACTAGAGAGAGGGAGAGAACTAGAAAGAGGGAGAGAACTAGAGAGAGGGAGAGAACTAGAAAGAGGGAGAGAACTAGAGAGAGGAGAGAACTAGAGAGAGGGAGAGAACTAGAGAGAGGGAGAGAACTAGAGAGAGGGAGAGAACTAGAAGAGGGAGAGAACTAGAGAGGGAGAGAACTAGAGAGAGGGAGAGAACTAGAGAGAGGGAGAGAACTAGAGAGAGGGATAACTAGAGAGAGGGAGAAACTAGAGAGAGGGAGATAACTAGAATAGAGGGAGAAACTAGAGAGAGGAGAGAACTAACTAGAGAAACTAGGAGAGGGAGAGAACTAGAGAGAGGGAGAGAACTAGAAAGAGGGAGAGAACTAGAGAGGGAGAGAACTAGAGAGAGGGAGAGAACTAGAGAGAGGGAGAGAACTAGAGAGAGGGAGAGAACTAGAGAGAGGAGAGAACTAGAGAGAGGGAGAGAACTAGAGAGAGGGAGAGAACTAGAAAGAGGGAGAGAACTAGAAAGAGGAGAGAACGAGAGAGAGGGATAACTAGAAAGAGGGAGAGAACTAGAAAGAGGGATAGCTAGAGAGAGGGAGAGAACTAGAGAGAGGAAGAGATCTAGATATAGGGATAACTAGAGAGAGGGAGAGAACTAGAGAGAGGGAGATAACTAAATAGAGGGATAACTAGAGAGAGGGAGATAACTAGAGAGAGGGAGAGAACTAGAGAGAGGGAGATAACTAAATATAGGGATAACTAGACAGAGGGAGAGAACTAAATATAGGGATAACTAGAGGAGGGAGAGAACTAAATATAGGGATAACTAGAGAGAGGGAGAGAACTAAATATAGGGATAACTAGAGAGAGGGAGAGAACTAGAGAGAGGGATAACTAGAGAGAGGAAGATAAGTAAAGAGAGGAATAACTAGAGAGAGGGAGATAACTAAAGAGAGGGATAACTAGAGAGAGGAAGATAACTAAAGAGAGGGATAACTAGAGAGAGGGAGAGAACTAAATATAGGGATAACTAGAGAGAGGGAGAAAACTAAATATAGGGATAACTAGAGAGCGGGAGAGAACTAGAGAGAAGGAGAGAACTAGAGAGAAGGAGAGAACTAGAGAGAGGGAGAGAACTAGAGAGAGGGAGAGAACTAAAGAGAGGGATAACGAGAAAGAGGGAGAGAACTAGAGAGAGGGATAACTAGAAAGAGGGAGATAACTAAAGAGAGGGGTAACTAGAGAGAGGGATAATTAGAGAGAGGGAGAGAACTAGAGAGAGGGAGAAAGAAAGGGATAACTAGAGAGAGGGAGATAACTAGAGAGAAGGAGAGAACTAGAGAGATGGAGAGAACAAAAGAGAGGGATAACTAGAGAGAGGGAGATAACTAAAGAGAGGGATAACTAGAGAGAGGGAGATAACTAAAGAGAGGGATAATTAGAGAGAGGGAGAGAACTAGAGAGAGGGAGAAAGAAAGGGATAACTAGAGAGAGGGAGATAACTAGAGAGAGGGAGAGAACTAGAGAGAGGAAGAGAACTAGAGAGAGGGATAGAACTAGAGAGAAGGAGAGAACTAGAGAGAGGAGAGAACTAGAGAGAAGGAGAGAACTAGAGAGAAGGAAGAGAACTAGAGAGAGGGAGAGAACTAGAGAGAAGGAGAGAACTAGAGAGAGGGAGAGAACTAGAGAGAGGGAGAGAACTAAAGAGAGGGATAACGAGAAAGAGGGAGAGAACTAGAGAGAGGGATAACTAGAAAGAGGGAGATAACTTGAGAGAAGGAGAGAACTAGAGAGAAGGAGAGAACTAGAGAGAGGGAGAGAACTAGAGAGAAGGAGAGAACTAGAGAGAGGGAGAGAACTAGAGAGAGGGAGAGAACTAAAGAGAGGGATAACGAGAAAGAGGGAGAGAACTAGAGAGAGGGATAACTAGAAAGAGGGAGATAACTTGAGAGAAGGAGAGAACTAGAGAGAAGGAGAGAACTAGAGAGAGGGAGAGAACTAGAGAGAGGGAGAGAACTAAAGAGAGGGATAACGAGAAAGAGGGAGAGAACTAGAGAGAGGGATAACGAGAGAGACGGAGAGAACTAGAGAGGAAGAGAACTAGAGAGAGGGAGAGAACGGGAGAGAGGGAGAGAACTAGAGAGAGGAAGAGCACTAGAGAGAGGGAGAAAGAGGGGGAGATAAATAACATGAACAAAGACCAGCCTGAAAAGCTGTATCTCTCCCTTTCCCTCTCCTCCATTCACTGCCCATCAGTGTCTGTCTGTCCAGTGGATAGAAAGAGAGAGATGAAGCCCCACATCCCCAGCTTATTTTCACCCAAAATAGGCTCTTCCTCTGCAATGCTCTCTGGCTGCACTGATTCGCTGTGTGGAGCCTGTTCATTTGCATAGACCCTCTCCCTCCTGCTCCGTGGCTGGCTGTTGAAGCTCCCCCTCCTTCCTCCCTCTCTCCCTCCCTCTCTCTCTCTCTCTCATCCTCTCTCTCCTCCTCTTGCGCACATCTTGCTGGAGTTGCGCTCGCTCGCTGAAGCCATTGCTGCCTGTTTCTCAGCCTGTGAGTGTGTGAGAGAGAGGTGTGTGTGGCTCCGTATACAGAGCAGCCACTCTCTCTCAGTGCTGCCGCGTCGTTGCCTCTCTACTGGGTACTGCAGGGAGAGTAGAGGGAACCTCTAGGAGCGAGGCTTGGCACACCTCGCAGGTACAACCATTCCCGCGCCACCCTCTCGACAGCCGCTGCCCACCACCACAAGCAAATTTTAAAGCTTTACTTCGGATGTACTCAGATTCCTCTAGACATCCTCTGAAAACAGGAAGGAGAACAGTGAGGGAAAACTTGGAAGGAGGGAACATTCCATTTGCTTTGATTAAGGAGATGTTGAAATTGTGCCTGTGATGTTTTTTCCCCTCAAAATCTGAGGCTGATATTCAATGTGGATTTTCGGGAGTTATATCATTTTTTGAGAGGAGAAAATTACCCATTTGATTCTGTGAGCTCTTCCTCGCAGAATAAGAAGTGAGAGAAAAGGAGAGAGAGAACGCGAGCGAGGAAGTGTGATAGGGGAATTGGAGCAGTATGAGATTTCTCAGAAGCTGTTTGAGGAGTGTGTCCTAATTTCTTGAGTGCATATTTTTTCCTCCCCTCTTTTTCTCCACAATGAATGATCGTACTTCTTCCATGGTTACCTTTGTACCCTTGTGGATTTCATAACCCAACGGAAAAAGTGCAAGAAGGCACTCTTTTCTTTTCCCTAAATTTGTCCGTGATTAGCTCTTTTCTGCTGTGGATTCTCTGTGGATTTGTTGGTTGGTCGACAGTGTGAGTGTCTTGGGTTTTGTGAGTGGCGAGAGAGCATTGTGTTGGCAGGGTACTAAGGGGACTATGGGCCATTGGGCTCATCACTAGGGTCCCAAACCTTTATCCTCAACTCGCCTTGCTGGCCTCTCGGGGAACCATGTTGGAAAGTTGGAGGACAAAGCTTGCCCCCACCCCTGGCCCCTCGAGGCCCAGGCAGGAGCACCTCTGCTGGGGCTTGACCTCGTCTATCTCCCCTGTCTCTCCTGTCTGCCTGGTTCTCTGGATGACTGCTCTGGCCCTGGGGTGTGTGGCTGGATCTGGGCCTCACTCGGGGCCACCAGGGGGAGGCACAGAAGCAGTGGAGGGCCACCACCACATTCACCTCAACCATGGGGGCAAGCGTCACCATTCCGTGCCTATCGCCATCCATAGACCGCCTGCCGCCTTGCTACGGGCAGGCCACAGTAAGTATCCTTTCTACTCTGACCACCTCGGCTCTATCTGACAGTTTCTATAAACCAATTAGCAGAGGCTTTCAAAGCCATTTACAGTAGTGTGTGCATACATTTTCCTATGGGTGGCCCCAGCTGGAATCAAACCCACGATCCTGGTGGTACAAGCACCATGCTCTACTAACTGAGTCACCGAGGACCACAATGTATGCCACATGCCGTCACCATCTTCCTACGCTCTGTGGGGCAAGTTTTATTTTGGGCCCCTGTGGCCTCTTTCTACTTCTTACAGTCCAATTACTGGGATGAACTAGTTGTCTTTTGGAGAAGTATTTTATTTATATTTGGTTTTGTTTGGTGCTCATTGAGTGTAGATTTATTCTGGTCCCTTACAGCTCTTTTCCCCATCATCAAGTCCAGGTTCTGCGGTGAGCAACTTGTCTATTGGAGACATTTTATTGTTAATTTGCAGCAAAACATTTACATTGTACAGCAACCAGACGCTGTTATCCAGAGTGACTTACATTAGCAATCAGGGTTAAATGCCTTGTTCAAGGGCACATTGGCCGATTTTTGGACTACCAACGATCTTAACTGCTAAGCTACCTGCCGCAATACAATAATGATATTTTCCTTGAACCATTACTGTAGCCTTCCTCCTATATCCATCTCTCCCCAATTTGTCCCCTGGCTACACCCTCTCTCTCTCTCTCTCTCTCTCTCTCTCTCTCTCTCTCTCTCTCTCTCTCTCTCTCTCTCTCTCTCTCTCCCTACATGGCGCCTCAGATTATCCCTATCCCTCTCTCCAGATGCTCTGTGGTGCATCGGCCACAGCCAGATAAGACAGGATTACAGGGTTGTGGTGTAGTGCTCACTCTTGCCCCCGGGGGGTGATAGAGAGGCAAATGTGCATTGGACTTAAAGCAATAGAGGCAGGATGCTGTGTGTGTGAGTGTGTGTGTGTGTGTGAGAGAGAGAGAGAGAGAGAGAGAGAGAGAGAGAGAGAGAGAGAGAGAGAGAGAGAGAGAGAGAGAGAGAGAGAGAGAGAGAGAGAGAGAGAGAGAGAGAGAGAGAGAGAGAGAGAGAGAGAGAGAGAGAGAGGAGCCCTCTACCCTATAATGGCATTTAGGTCCTTGTTGGTCCCTGCTTGTGAAGATAGCCCATTAGATAAAGTGTCAACTACTGGGAATTGCTCTTATATATCCCCCATTTCCTACTATATGTGATCTATTGGAGTGTGTGTGTGTGCCTGACTGTGATTATGGATGTGAATGGGTATGGGGATGCCACATTAGCGATAAATGTTCTCTATTTTCAGACTAATAGCCGTGTAATTGATGTCATGATTCTCCACTAGGAGATGTGGGGAAATCCATAATGTTATTAACCATTGATACAGGATAGTACACAATGTGTCACATGGTCTTAGAGGCACACTGTGTATACAGTCCAGACACTCAGGATGACCTAATCCTTAGTCGTCTAACATTGTGGAGTGTGCGCTGTAGAGATGCCCTGGATCAGTGTAGGCATTGCACTATCCTCCTCTGTATAGTATGGTGTCATTACGAATAAACAAAAGTAACATGAGGACAGAATGTGTCACCCTGCAGTCAAACAGTGTTTTCTACATTGTATACAATCCAACAACAGTCGATTTTACACGGTTGGATTTAGTGTAGGCATTGCATTACCCTCCTCAATATATAGCGGCGTAACTATGATAAAACACTACTGTAACATGTTGACAAACAGGTCATGTGATTGATGTGTTTGAGTTGGCCTGGATATTCTCTCTCTCTCTCTCTCTCTCTCTCTCTCTCTCTCTCTCTCTCTCTCTCTCTCTCTCTCTCTCTCTCTCTCTCTCTCTCTCTCTCTCTCTCTCTCTCTCTCTCTCTCTCTCTCTCTCTCTCTCTCTCTCTCTCTCTCTCTCTCTCTCTCTCTCTCTCTCTGTCTCTGTGTGTGTGCAGCTAACGTATGTAGGTATGTAGGTTGAGCTGTTTAAGACACTTAGGAGCGGTGGCACATTTTCAGAGGGTCAATGAATGTGTCCTGGATTCAATCAGCTTGGTTACCTCAGAAATGGAAAGGACAGCAATGCTAAGAAGATGATGTAGGAAGGAATGGAAGGGGAGTCGGTAGAACAATGTGGATTAGGTGGATGGGAGGAAGGAGGTGGAGGAAATAGGATGAGGTCTGGATGGGGAGGAGGAGAAAATAGGATGAGGTCTGGATGGGGAGGAGGAGGAAATAGGATGAGGTCTGGATGGGGAGGTGGAGGAAATAGGATGAGGTCTGGATGGGGAGGTGGAGGGAATAGGATGAGGTCTGGATGGGGAGGTGGAGGAAATAGGATGAGGTCTGGATGGGGAGGTGGAGGGAATAGGATGAGGTCTGGATGGTGGAGGTGTACAGGTAAATGGGAGATGTTCTGTGCTGTGTGTGTGTGTGTGTGTGTGTGTGTGTGTGTGTGTGTGTGTGTGTGTGTGTGTGTGTGTGTGTGTGTGTGTGTGTGTGTGTGTGTGTGTGTGTGTGTGTGTGTGTGTGTGTGTGTGTGTGTGTGTGTGTGTGTGTGTGTGTGGTGGGGGGGTGCATTTAAGTTGATCTTTTCTTGTGTACTTATTGGCTAGACTGTGACTTGTAGCCTGTACAGAAAACATCCATAGCTTTATTAATAATGAATATACATTAGCCAAGACACACAGTGAGGAGGTTCATGAATGAGAAATGGCACACACAATGGTATGTTCAACACAGTGCCTGACTCAAGGACAAAGCTTGTTACTTTTTTTTAAAGCCAGTTTCCTTTTCCTGATTCCAGACATGCTGTGCTGGAGTTTCATTTGCATTTGCTCGTTCCTCACACAGAGAGGTGGGAGCACACACACACACACACACACACACACACACACACACACACACACACACACACACACACACACACACACACACACACACACACACACACACACACACACACACACACACACACACACACACACACACACACACACACACACACCCAGAGGGAGCTTTTCTCACCTGCACCAATTAAACATTTTCAGGTCCTTTCCTTAATCTC
>NC_060179.1:71194893-71217393 GCF_021184085.1 Oncorhynchus gorbuscha | reverse complement strand
TTTTTATTTTTTAATTGAACCTTTACTTAACTAGGTAAGTCAGTTAAGAACAAATTCTTATTTACAATGATGGCCTACCAAAAGGCAAAATGCCTCCTGTTGTAAATAAACATACATCACAACAAGAGAGACACCACAACACTACATAAAGAGAGACCTAAGACAACAACATAGCATTGCAGCAACACATGACAACACAGCATGGTAGCAACACAACTTGACAACAACATGGTAGCATCACAGCATGGCAGCACCACAATAAATCAATCAATTAAATGTATTTATTAAGCCCTTCTTACATCAGCTGATGTCACAAAGTGCTGTGCAGAAACGCAGCCTAAAACCCCAAACAGCAAGCAATGCAGGTGTAGAAGCACAGTGGCTCCAGTGATAGCAGCACAAAACATGGTACAAATATTATTGGACACAGACAACAACACACAGGGCAGGAAGGTAGAGACAACAATACATCACGTGAAGCAGCCACAACTGTCAGTAAGATGGTCCATGACTGAGTCTTTGAATGAAGAGATTGAGATAAAACTGTCCAGTTTCAGTGTCTTTTGCAGCTCGTTCCGGTCGCTAGTTGCATTGAACTGAAAAGAGGTGCGACTCAGAGATGTGTGTGCTTTGGGGACCTTTAACATAATGTGACTGACAGAACGATGTTGTATGTGGATGATGAGGGCTGCAGTAGGTATCTCAGATAGGGGGGAGTGAAGCCTAAGAGATTTTTATAAATAAGGATCAATCAGTGGGTCTTGCGACAGGTATACAGAGATGACCAGTTTACAGAGGATTATAGAGTGCAGTGATGTGTCGGCTAAGGAGCATTGGTGGCAAATCTGATGGCTGAATGTTATAGAACATCTAGACGCTCGAGAGCACCCTTACCTGCCAATCTATATAAAGTGTCTCTGTAATCTAGCATGGGTAGGATGGTCATCTGAATCAGGGTTAGTTTGGCAGCTGGGGTGAAAGAGGAGCGATAACGATACAGGAAACCAAGTCTAGATTTAACTTTAGCTTGCAGCTTTTATATGTGCTGAGAGATGGACAGTGTACCATCTAGCCATACTCCCAAGTATGTGTATGAGGTGACTACCTCAATCTCTAAACCCTCAGAGGTTGTAATCACACCAGTGGGGAGAGGGGCATTTGTCTTACCAAACCGCATGACCTTTGTTTTGGAGGTGTTCAGAACAAGGTTAAGGGCAGAGAAATCTTGTTGGACACTAAGAAAGCTTTGTTGTAGAGCGTTTAACACAAAATCCGGGAAGGGGCCAGCTGAGTATAAGACTGTATCAGCTGCATATAAATGGACGAGATAGCTTCCTACGGCCTGAGCTATGTTGTTGATGTAAATTGAGAAGAGCGTGGGGCCTCATACCGAGCCTTGGGGTACTCCCTTGGTGACAGGCAGCGGCTGAGACTGCAGATGTTCTGACTTTATACACTGCACTCTTTGAGAGAGGTAGTTCGCAAACCAGGCCAAAGACCCCTCAGAGACACCAATACTCCTTACAGCCTGCCCATAAGAATAGAATGGTATACCTTATCAAACACTTTGGCCAAGTCAATAAAAATAGCAGCACAACATTGCTTAGAATCAAGGGCAATTGTGACATCATTTAGGATCTTTAAGGTTGCAGTTACACATCCATAACCTGAGCGGAAACCAGTTTGCATACCAGAGAGAATACTATAGACATCAAGAAAGCCAGTCAGTTGATTATTGACAAGTTTTTCCAACTCTTTTGATAAACAGGGCAAAATAGAAATTGGCAAAGTGAAATGACAAAGTGAAAATGTGTTTTTAGAAATGTTTGCTAGTTTCTAAAAAATGTAATACAGAAATATCTCATTTACGTAAGTATTCACATCCCTGAGTCAATACTTTGTGGAAGCACCTTTTGCGGCAATTACAGATTTGAGTGATTTTAGGTTTGTCTATACCAGCTTTGCACATCTGGATTTGGGGATTTTCTCCCATTCTTCCCATTCTTCCTTGCAGAATTTCTCAAACTCAAACTCCAGAGATTTTCAATGGAATTCAAGTCTGGACTTTCACTGGGTCACTCACACTTGGGGTCATTGTTCTGTAGTGTGTTGCACTTTGAAGCAGGTTCTCATCAATGATTTGCCTGTTTGGGCCAGATTCATTTTTCCTTTACCAGTCTCTCTGTCTGCTGAAAAGCATCCCCATACCAGGATGTTGCCACCACCATGCTTTACGGTAGGAATGGTGTTAGATGGTTGATAAGCTGTGCCTGGTTTTCTCCAGACAGCGGTTTGCATAGTTAGTCTAATAGTTAGTCTAATTACACCACAGCATCTTTTGCCTTATGCCTTTTTGCAAACTCCAGGAATATATATATGTCACTCACCACCTGGATTCGGTCTTTTGTAGCAACATTTGAATTTTTACATTGAATAAAAGTAGAGACCCAGAGCTAGAAAATGGTATATCATAAACTGCATTTGAGGAAACAATGGGAAAGTAATTCTGCTTTGAAAGTTGATTAACTTGTAAATTCACTTTTGAGAAAACTATCTTTTGGTACTACTATTGGAGAGCCCTGCTTTGTCTACACCCATTCAGCATTGTTCACACCCTCTTAAGCCTTAGCCCCACCCATCTCTTTAAGGGTTGATCCGAGCGTTCTGTACTAACTTGCCAGCCACCTCCAGACATCTAAGAGAGAGAGATCACCCCACTCTGACCATTTTACTCACCCTAGCAGAGCTGGTTAGGCTGTTTTCATGTTATCCAGAGCGTTGGTGACTGTAACTGTGCTGTCAGATTGTTCGTTCATATATTCAGAGCATTTAGCTTTTTGAGCGCACACTGGATGCTCAGGCTAATAAGTAGGATTGATCCGAGAGCTCTGACCTCATAACGACAGTCAAACACCCTAATTGGCTAACATTGGTAAGATACTTCCAGACACATAATGAGTGAACAACCCACTCTGACCACTTTACTTACCCTACCAGAGCTGGTTTCATGTCATCCAGAGCGTTGGTGACTGTAACTGTGCTGCTGGCAAAAATGTAATTACGCCTTGTTGCCGATGTTTACTGACATCGGACATATTCAACGGCTGTTGAGCGTTCAAAAAGTAACCAGTTATTCTGTGCTCTGGCACCCTAAGACGAGTCTTTTGTTAAGAAATGTAGCTAGATAGCAAGCTAGGTAAACAATGAATCCGAACGCATGATATAACGTTAGCCAGCTAATGTTAGCAAGCTAACAGTACACTTTAACTTGAAATGAAAATACTTTATGTCAAAATTATAAACGCACAATACATGACAATTTAGCTAGCTAGACTATCTTACCCGTGGTCTGAAATCGGAGTAGATAGCCAGAGCAGATTTGCAAGGTATTACATCTATCAGCAGTTGCAGTGAGATTCTATTGAAATGGATACTTGCATATTGGAGTCTTTTGTTATTAAAACATGTAGCTAGTTAGCTAAACAATGGACCACAATCACAACTCATGACATTACTAACCTGCATGAATCTGCAGGTAGCTAATCAAATGTGTCTGAGTTACAACGAATAAGATCATACACATAACGTTAGCTAGTGACCCAGCCAGCTAACGTTAGCTAGCTAACAGTACACTTGAAATTAAACCACTTTCTGTCAAAATTAGAAACATGTAATATATGAAAATGTAGCTAGCTAGACTATCTTACATCATCGCTGGACAAGTCTTCTGTCTGATGCCATGCATGTTTGTCCTTAGTTTGAAGATGTAATCCAGACAGGTGTTTTCTCCATCTCCTTAGCTATCATACTCAAATTCCACTGATTTCAAAACTCAGTCCTCCAGTCCAGCCATGCTCCTATTCTAGACAGTCTGTCAGTCCAGCCATGCTCCTAGCCCAGGCAGTCTGTCAGTCCAGCCATGCTCCAATTCCAGACAGTCTGTCAGTCCAGCAATGCTCCAATTCCAGACAGTCTGTCAGTCCAGCCATGCTCCAAATCCAGACAGTCTGTCAGTCCAGCCATGCTCCTTTTCCAGACAGTCTGTCAGTCCAGCCATGCTCCTATTCTAGACAGTCTGTCAGTCCAGCCATGCTCCTATTCTAGACAGTCTGTCAGTCCAGCCATGCTCCTATTCTAGACAGTATGTCAGTCCAGCCATGCTCCAATTCCAGACAGTCTGTCAGTCCAGCCATGCTCCTATTCCAGACAGTCTGTCAGTCCAGCCATGCTCCAATTCCAGACAGTCTGTCAGTCCAGCCATGCTCCTATTCAAGACAGTTCACTCGTGTCTACATGGTCAATGCAGCAGATGCAACAAGATATTGATAACAATGATGTTGCTTTCCACTCGGCTTCTTAATATAAATCTACATGCGTTCTTTTTAGTTTGTCTACAAACAGCAAGTTTGTTTGTTCTTAGAATGTGGTCACTACAATACAATGTGTTAGCCTCTAATGATAATCACTAGTTACCTGGCTATCAAGCAACTAATACATATACAGAGTCAGAGCAAGCAAACATAGCTAGCTAATACAACCAAGCAAACATAGCTAGCTAATACAACCAAGCAAACATAGCTAGCTAATACAACCAAGCAAACATAGCTAGCTAATACAACCAAGCAAACATAGCTAGCTAATACAACCAAGCAAACATAGCTAGCTAATACAACCAAGCAAACATAGCTAGCTAATACAACCAAGCAAACATAGCTAGCTAATACAACCTAAGTGCAATAGTATCTTCGAAATCAGAGAGGAATCGGCAAAGCATGAATTTGTTAGGTACATGAAGTAAGAGAATACATTTAATGTAGGCAAAGATTATCGGATCCCCTAGGAAACACTGACTCACGAACACTTAGATTCTTAGTTCCGACCCTGTCACAATTCTTCCCTGGCTTTTCCATTCGTTGTCAGGTCAAAGAACATTTTATTCAAAGTGCCGACTATTATATTCTAACTACTGAATTAGAATAATCCTAGAGACCTAGATAAGGCCTAGATTTACTACCTACTGTATATTGTGCAGCCCTACATGGTAGAGTGGAAATGACCTGCAATGAATGCAGGAAATGCGGGACATTTTATTGATTGGAGAAAGCCCCAATGTTATGTGTTTCCACCCTAGGGTCATGCACTACTCATAAAGTAAATCTAGAACTTTTATTATTTAAAAAAACATAAAATATCATCAAATACCATCATAATGTCCATAATTTGAAACATATTGTGATATTATATTTTTCCTTATCGCCCAGCCCTAACACACACACACACACACACACACACACACACACACACACACACACACACACACACACACACACACACACACACACACACACACACACACACACACACACACACACACAATCCGTAATTGAAATTCCAGTAAAACACTCACTCCACATCTGTTGGCTCCATAATAAAGAACAATAGAACAGAGAAGAGAACATTAGGAAGTTGTGCTGGATTGGATTGATAGTCACTAAATGATTGCCTTCCCAGACTAACTGAACTGACTGTAAATTATCCATTGATGTTGTGATGGCACATAATCAGTCCACATATCTCTTTAACAATGGATGAAAAAATGTAGAATTTATTATGAAATATGAAAGAGAGAGAAGCTGATTGATGCTGGATATTTAAGCCTTGCTTTGATATATATGTTTTGTTGGATTACAAATCAAACAACTGGACGTAGAATAACTGAAGCGGCATTGTTAAAAAAAGGGGTTCTAACAAAATGGCTGACCAGAACCTGAATTCAGTTCCGAGCGGCTACCAGAGCCAAGGTAGTTTGCCAGGGGAACAATGTGCAGCTGGTAGGGGGACAAGGGCCTCATTTGATGGGAAGCTCTACTAAGACAGTGGGGCCTGTCTATCAGTTCCTGGCTGGGACTCCCACTATGCTGTTCTAGAGGCAGGCATCACCCTGCAGCCACAGGGAAGTGAGCCATAGCAGGGGTAGAGAGGTGGAGGAATGGAGGGTGGACCCACAGTGCTGAAGACCATGCGTTCAAATAGTATTTTAAATCTGTCACATACTTTGAGCATTTGCTTAAACCTGCCGGGAGTGCCCTTCTGGGACTATACCCTTGCTGCCATTGCAACAGCCAGGTAAGCTAAATCAAGCATAGCTAGAGTATTTGGAAGATTTCAAATACTATTTGAACCCATGTCTGGCACATTGAGAGTAGATTGGTGTGTTGCACAGTGGTTCACTAAGCATGCACTCCACAGGGCATGACTTCAACTGAGCCATGAAGTCATCACCACCTGCCTGGAAGAGTCAGGTTGGTTGGGTGTGAAGACATTGCCTCTGCGTTGAAGATTTTCCCCTGTCATTTTTGCAAAGACGGCAAAAAAGAACATATGGCGCAAGAGCGTATAGCACCTGTTTTGAAGTCTCTCTCTCTCTCTCTCTCTCTCTCTCTCTCTCTCTCTCTCTCTCTCTCTCTCTCACTCTCTCTCTCTCTCTCTCTCTCTCTCTCTCTCTCTCTCTCTCTCTCTCTCTCTCATATATATGTGCCCAGAGGTATGACTTCAATGTTCCTATGTATTTCCCTCCTCTGTCTATTCTAATATGGCAATTGCTAAGTATGAAACTCACATCTGGTGCCTAGGAATTGCATTGTCTTTGTATGGGGGTTGACCAATCAGTGGGCCAGGCAGAGATGCCCCAGTTAGCCCACAGTTAATTTCATTACACCCAATTAGCAATGTGAATACGGAGGGAAAGAGACAGAGCGAGAAAGAAAAGAAGAGAGAAATAAGGAAATGTTTTGCTTTTGTATGAGTGCACTCACTGACTATAGAATAGATGTGAAGGACTTGAAGTGCTCTCCAACAATGAGACCGTCAGACCTGACCTATGTCAAAAGAAGTGCTCTGTGTTATGGCCTTCTGTGCAGGAGAGGTTGAAAGGTTATAGGGCAGCATAGGGAAGTCTAGGGCAGTGGTTCCCAAACTTTTTATAGTCCTGTACCCCTTCAAACATTCAACCTCCAGCTGCGTACCCCCTCTAGAACCAGGGTCAGCGTACTCTCAAATGTTGGTTTTTGGCATCATTGTACAGTGACTTGCAAAAGTATTCATCTCCCTTGACGTTTTTCCTGTTTTGTTGCATTACAACCTGTAATTTAAATATATTTTTATTTGGATTTCATGTAATGGACATACACAAAATAGTACAAATGGGTAAAGTGAAAAAAAAACTTGTTTCAAATAGTTTTTTAAAGGATAAGTGGTGCATGCACATGTATTCACCCCCTGCTATGAAGCCCATTAAGAAGATCTGGTGCAACCAATTACCTTCAGGAGTCACATAATTGGTTAAATAAAGTCGACCCGTGTGCAATCTAAGTGTCACATGATCTCAGTATATATTCACCTGTTCTGAAAGGCTCCTGTCTGCAACACCACTAAGCAAGAGGCACCATCAATCAAGTGGCTCCATGAATACCAAGGAGCTCTCCAAACAGGTTAGGGACTTTGAACATCCCACGGAGCACCGTTATTTAAAAAATGAAACCACAACAAACCTGCCAAGAGAGGTCTGCCCACCAAAACTCAGGGGCCAGGCAAGGAGGGTATTAATCAGAGAGGCATAAAGAGATCAAAGATAACCCTGAAGGAGCTGCAAAAGCTCCACTGCGGAGATTGGAGTATTTGTCCATAGGACCACTTTAAGCTGTACACTCCACAGAGCTGGGCTTTACGAAAGAGTGGCCAGAAAAAAGACATTGCTTAAAGAAAAAAATAAGCAAACATGCTTGGTGTTCGTAAAAAGGCATGTGGGAGACTCCCCAACAATATGGAAGAAGTTACTCTGATCAGATGAGACTAAAATTGAGCTTTTTGGCCATCAAGGAAAACGCTATGTCTGGCGCAAACCCAACACCTCTCATCACCCCAAGAATTCCATCCCTACAGTGAAGCAGGGTGGTGGCAGCATCATGATGTGGGGATGTTTTTCATTGGCAGGGACTTAGAAATTGGTCAGAATTGAAGGAATATATTTATATTTCTTGAGGGAAACCTGTTTCAGTCTTCCAGAGATCTGAGACTGGGACGGAGGTTCACCTTCCAGCAGGACAATGACCATAAGCATACTACTAAAGCAACACCCGAGTGGTTTAAGGGGAAACATTTAAATGTCTTGGAATGGCCTAGTCAAAGCCCAGATCTCAATCAAATTGAGAATCTGTGGTATGACTTAAAGATTGCTGTACACCAGCGGAACCCATACAACTTGAAGGTTCTGAATGGGAAAACATCCCAGTGGCTAGATGTGCTAAGCTTATAGAGCCATACCCCAAGAGACTTGCAGCTGTAATTGCTGCAAAAGTTGGCTCTACAAAGTATTGACTTTGGGGGGGGGGTGAATAGTTATGCAAGCTCAAGTCTTCTGTTTTTTGTGTTAATATTTGTTTCTTTCACAATAAAACATATTTTGCATTTTCAAAGTGTTTTGTAAATCAAATGATTTTGTTCTCTATTTAACCATTTTACATATAAAACCTTATTTGTTAATCGAAAATTGTGAATAACTCACACACATTACTCTGCAATGTTGGGTTGTATTTGAGAGAGACTAATTTTCCACACACAGTCTGTGCCTGTAGTTTCATGCTAATGAGGGCTGAGAATCCACTCTCACATAAGTACGTGGTGGCAAAGGGCATCAGTGTCTTAACAGTAACGGTTAATGTTAATTATTTGACTAGACTACCTGTATTTGACATTGTGTTGTTATTTTTCTGAACACTAGATGGTTTAATTTTATTTTTGGCAGTGAAACGAGGCTACTCAGGCGAGAAAAAAAACTCACCCAAATGCATCTCTACCCCGGCCTGCCTCTCTACCCATGCCTGCCTCTCTACCCATGCCTGCCTCTCTACCCATGCCTGCCTCTCTACCCATGCCTGCCTCTCTACCCAGGCCTGCATCTCTACCCTTCACTTCCATCGCCTGCTTGTCAATCTTGCTCTATCCTGTTCTGCCTCTCTATCCTGGCCTGTCTTTCTACCATGGCCTGCCTCTCTACCCTGGCCTGCCTCTCTACCCTGGCATGCCTCGCTATCCTGACCTGCCTCTCTACCTAGCACGTCTCTCTACCCTGGCCTGCCTCTCTACCCTGCATAATTCATGAGTGAATGTACAGTACGAGGTGGGAAAAACTAAATAATAAATGAAACAACCATGAGTACACTTTGGCACTCCATGGCACTCCATTCCCTACATAGTACACTACTTTTACAAGAGCCTCATAGGCACTGGTCAAAAGTAGTGCACTATATAGGACATAGGGTGCCATTTGTGATGCAGGGTAAGATATAAATCATCAAAATGCTATTTTTTCTACCTCTTCATTATAGCTGGTTCACGTTGGGTCGGTGCTATTTTAATTAATAATTGATCATCTTTCTTTTCCTGAAAGAGAATTCTGTAGAGGACGGTTATCATAAGATCAAACCATTGTATCAAGGTTTTTATGATGTTTGCAATCCATCTTTGTTCTTCTTCGATCATGAGGTGCTTCATGTAATTATAGCTTGAAGATGCGTGAAAGTTTCCCCCCCACCGTCACCCTGGGTTGACAACTGGATGATTATTTCAGAAACAACATGCATCAGTAAAGACTGATCATTAGCTATTTGCACTGTTGTTGCCCGGTTACTGTAGCTATTGAATTCATTTCCCTGTCCCCATTTTGTTGTGTCAGGATAAGGCATTTTAAAAAGCACACCAACATTTAAAAAACATAATTTTAGAAATGTAATAAACATGAAAGTGTTGTTTCTAGTAACATTTGGTTTCCATAAAACAAATTCACTAACTAGAGTAAACAAAATAAAAACAAAATAAATAAACAAAATAAATACAGTGTCTTTGGAAAGTATTCAGACCCCTTGACTTTTTTCACATTTTGTTATGTGACACACTTATTCCAAAATGTATTTTTTTTAAATTGCCCTCATCAATTTACACACAGTACCCCATAATGACAAAGCAAAAACAGGTTTTTAGATTTTTTGGGCCAATTAAAAAAAAAAATACAAACGCAAAAGTAACATTTACATAAGTATTCAGACACCTTAATCAGTACGTTGTTGAGGCACCTTTGGCAGCAGTTACAGCCTTGAGTCTTCTTGGGTATTATGCTACAAGCTTTGCACACGTGTATATGGGGAGTTTCTCCCATTCTTCTCTGCAGATCTGAGTAGTGGCTTCCGTCTGGCCACTCTACCATAAAGGCCTGATTGATGGAGTGCTGCAGAGATGGTTGTCCTTCTGAAAGATTCTACCAACTCCACAGAGGAACTCTGGAGCTCTGCCAGAGTGACCATCGGGCTCTTGGTCACCTCCCTGACCAAGGCCCTTCTCCTTTGATTGCTCAGTTTGGCCAGGCGACCAGCTCTTCCATTTAAGAAGGATGGATGCCACTGTGTTATTGGGGATCTTCATTGCATCATACATTGTTTGGTACCATTCACAAAATCTGTGCCTCGACACAATCCTCTCCTCTCAATCCTCTCCTCTCAATCCTCTCCTCTCAATCCTCTCCTCTCAATCCTCTCCTCTCAATCCTCTCCTCTCAATCCTCTCCTCTCAATCCTCTCCTCTCAATCCTCTCCTCTCAATCCTCTCCTCTCAATCCTCTCCTCTCAATCCTCTCCTCTCAATCCTCTCCTCTCAATCCTCTCCTCTCAATCCTCTCTCGGAGCTCTACGGACAATTCCTTCCACCTCATGGCTTGGTTTTTGCTCTGACATGTATTGTCAACTGTGGGACCTTATATAGACTGGTGTGTTTATTTCCAAATCATGTCCAATCAATTCAATTGACCACAGGTGGACTCCAATCAAGTGTTAGAAGCATCTCAAGGATGATCAATGGAAACAGGATGCACCTGAGCTCAATTTCGAGTCTCATAGCAAAGGGTCTGAATACTTATGTTTTGTTCATTTTTTATACAATTGCAAAAATGTATAAAAACCTGATTTTGCTTTGAAATTGTTGGGTATTGTATGGCGATTGATGAGGAAAAACTATTATTTAATACATTTTGAAGTAAGGCTGTAACATAACAAAATGTGGGAAAAGGGAAGGGTTCTGAAAAAAATGTCAAAAAGAACATGAAAGAGAGAAGACAAAAACAAGATACATTAAATTGACTTGTTTGACTCACAATTTCATCTTCACAGTTGTGAATTTGCAGGAGCATTGATCTCCGATAGCCTCTCTGCTAAACACCAGTAAGAGTTGATTGAGTAGCACAGTGCTCATCAACCGTCTAAATGATCCCTTCAAGCTGAAATGGTCATCCGATAGAGGTTATTTGGCTAGTTTTAATTGGAGTCCTTCCAGCAGTGACTAAAGATCAAAATAATGGCAAAATAGTATATCATATAATATTATTAAACTTTATTTGGTTCCACCGATTGATTAAACTTATAAGGGTATGAGTTATTTAGAGCAACTCTCTGAACTTGACTTGTTACTTTTAGCTCCTAAAAAGGGTTCCAAAAAGGTTATTCTGCTGTCCTCATAGGATAACCCTACCCTTTTCCAGGTAGAACCCTTTTGACTTCCATGTAGAACCCTCTGTGGAAAGGGGTATAAATAAGGGTTCTACCTGGAACCAAATAGGGTTCTTCAAAGGGTACTGCTATGAGGACAGCTAAAGAACCCTTTTAGGTTCTAGATAGCACCTTTTTTTTCAGGTCATGAAACATGGGACCAGCACTTTACATGTTGCTTTTATATACTATGATTATTAGGACTGAAACATCGAGTGTGTTGAAAACCTTTGCTCCATTACACTCTTAGTAAAAGAGTTCCCAGAAATGTTCCATAAGCACAACAAGCTAATTTCTCAAACATTTTGTGCACAAATGTGTTTTTCTGTCTGTAATAAAGCACTTTTGTGGGGGAAAACCAATTCTGATTGGCTGGGCCTGGCTCCCCAGTGGGTGGGGTCTATGCCCTCCCAGACCCACCCAAGGCTGCGCCCCTGCCCAGTCATGTGAAATCCATAGATTAGGGCCTAATGAATTTGAACTGTAACTCAGCAAAATCTAGATTTTTTTTTAGTTGCACGTTGCTTTCATATTTTTGTTCAGTAGACAGTATTTAATAATACTTAAAGACCTACTCTCTAAGGTTTGAAGTCCTGAGACCTACAATTGCATGAAAATGAGAGGTTCAGGCCTCTGCAATCTCAACAGGGATGAATCATCTGAATTAAAATATAGGCCTAATCAGAAAAATCCCACCCACAACGTTGAATCAACATTAAGTTCAGAGTGATGTTTGTGGGTCAACCAACGAAGAGTAAACACCTACCATTTATGAATGATTTTTTGAATGATTTATGAATCAATATCAAATGGATGGCTAAGGATTCCCTACATCATGTTTGATTTATTCTAATCCCGTTTGTCTCCGTGATAACGCACACACACACGCAAACACACACGCACACACACACGCACGCACGTACACACACACGCACGCACACACACACACACGCAGGCAAACATACACGCACACAAACACACACAGACACACACACACAGACACACACACACACTGCCTGTAGAGGGTTGTAATGAAAGCACTTCTAGGTGCTGATGGAACACAGATCCATAACACCATCGGTCCATCTCATATAGCACCCTACTGTATTCCTTATATAGTGCACTACTTTTGACCAGAGCCCTATGGTAGAGCCCGGAAGTAGTGCACTATAAAGGGAAGAAAGTGCCATTTGGGACAGAGGCCCTCTCATCTTTTCATATTTCCATGAACAGATATGTGATTACGATTGGATTTCTCCTCAGCTTCCAGACAGTGGAGGTAATATGAGGCTCATTACCAGAGTGTGTGTGATGTATGTGTGTTTGTGTGATGTTTGTGTGTGATGTATGTGTGATGTTTGTGTGTGTGTGTGATGTTTGTGTGTTTGTGTGATTTATGTGTGTGATGTATGTGTGTTTGTATGAGGGTTTTGTGTTTGTGTGATGTATGTGTGTTTGTATGAGGGTTTTGTGTTTGTGTGATGTATGTGTGTTTGTATGAGAGTGTTTTGTTTGTGTGATGTATGTGTGTTTGTATGAGGGTGTTGTGTTTGTGTGATGTATGTGTGTTTGTATGAGGGTGTTGTGTTTGTGTGATGTTTGTAGCTAGAGGTCAGAGGAAAGACAAGTCTAAATGATTGACCCTAGGGGAGCGGCAGAGGAGAACCAGGGAAAAGGCCCACAGACACAAAGACACATAACATCTTTCTCTCCCCTTCTGCCCATCCCCTCTAAATGATGAAACATATTTAAGATGTAAATATCTTGGCTTGTCCAGAGCCTCATGCTTCATTAAGTAAGCAGCAGAAATAGACAGAGGCAATGAAATGTAGCCCCATTAGCCTCAAACACAAGGGGGATGTTTAGGGTTGCTCTGGGTCTGGCTGTGTGTGTGTGTGTGTGTGTGTGTGTGTGTGTGTGTGTGTGTGTGTGTGTGTGTGTGTGTGTGTGTGTGTGTGTGTGTGTGTGTGTGTGTGTGTGTGTGTGTGTGTGTGTGTGTGTGTGTGTGTGTGTGTGTGTGTGTGTGTGTGTGTGTGTGTGTGTGTGTGTGTGTGTGTGTGTGTGTGTGTGTGTGTGTGTGTGTGTGTGTGTGTGTGTGTGTGTGTGTGTGTGTGTGTGTGTGTGTGTGTGTGTGTGTGTGTGTGTGTGTGTGTGTGTGTGTGTGTGTGTGTGTCATCCATCATGAGAGGAAGACATTTGACTTGACTATGTTCATAATATCTAGTAACAGTGATGATAGATGAGAGAGAGAATGAACTAACGCTATAAGACCATATGAATTTATCATTAGCTAGGCTCTGGTAGATTCAGTGATGCAACATTATTATTTCTGACTCTCTTTCTAATGACACTTCTCTTTTTATCATTTCACACCTCTACCATTCTGTGATTGTTCCTTTCCCTCCATGTTGATTATACAGAGATAAATTCAGAGACAGAGTGAGGGATAGAGAAAGAGAGACAGATAGTGGGGGAGAGAGAGACACAGAGAGTGCAGGAGAGAGAGAGAGACAGAGAGTGCAGGAGAGAGAGAGAGACAGAGACAGAGAGTGAGGAGAAAGAGACAGAGTCGGGGAGAGTGAGAGAGAGAGAGAGGGAGAGAGTGGGGGAGAGAGAGACAGAGAAAAGATATATAATTACTTGACACATTGGATAGAATTAACAAAAAAACAGAGCATATTAGAATGCTATTTGGCCCTAAACAGAGAGGACAGAGTGGCAGAATAGCTGACCACTGTGACTGACCCGAACTTAAGGAAAGCTTTGACTATGTACAGACTCAGTGAGCATAGCCTTGCTATTGAGAAAGGCCGCCGTAGGCAGACATGGCTCTCAAGAGAAGACAGGCTATGTGCACATTGTCCACAAAATGATGTGGAAACTGAGCTGCACTTCCTGACCTCCTGCCCAATGTATGACCATATTAGAGACACATATTTCCCTCAGATTACACAGATCCACAAAGAATTTGAAAACAAACCCAATTTTGATAAACTCCCATATCTACTGGGTGAAATACCACAGTGTGCCATCACAGCAGCAAGATGTGTAACCTGTTGCCACAAGAAAAGGGCAACCAGTGAAGAACAAACACCATTGTAAATACAACCCATATTTATGCCTATTTATTTTCCCTTGGTACTATAACCATTTGTATATTGTTACAACACTGTATATATACATAATATGACATTTGAAATGTCTTAATTTAAAAAAACTTCTGTATGTGTAATGTTTACTGTTAATTTGTATTGTTTATTTCACTTTTGTATATTATCTACCTCACTTGCTTTGGCAATGTTAACACATGTTTCCCATGCCAATAAAGCCCCTTGAATTGAATTGAATTGAGTGTGGAAAGAGAGAGACAGAGAGTGGGGGAGAGAGAAACAGAGAGTGTGGAGAGAGAGAGAGAGCAACAGAGAGTGGGGAGAGAGAGAGAGAGAGAGAGAGAGAGTGGGGAGAGAGACAGAGAGTAAGGAGAGAGAGAGAGAGAGTGGGGGAGAGAGAGACAGAGAGTGGGGAGAGAGAGACAGAGAGTTGGGGGGAGAGAGAGGGAGAGAGTGGGGAGAGAGAGAGACAGAGAGTTGGGGAGAGACAGAGAGTGAGGAGAGAGAGACATAGAGTGGGGGAGAGAGAGAGAGTGGGGAGAGAGAGACAGAAAGCCAGGGAGAGAGAGAGAGAGAGTGGGGGAGAGAGAGACAGAGAGTGGGGAGAGACAGAGAGTGGGGAGAGACAGAGAATGGGGAGAGAGAGACAGAGATTCGGGAGAGAGAGACAGAGAGTGGGGGAGAGAGAGACGGAGAGTGGGGGAGAGAGAGAGTGTGGGGAGAGAGAGACAGAGAGTGGGGGAGAGAGAGACCAAGAGTGGGGGAGAGACAGAGAATGGGGAGAGAGAGAAAGTGGGAGAGAGAGACAGAGAGTGGGGAGAGAGATACAAAGAGTGGGGTAGAGAGAGACAGAGAGTGGGGGAGAGAGAGACAGAGAGTGGGGAGAGACAGAGAGTGGGGAGAGACAGAGAATGGGGGAGAGAGAGACAGAGAGTGGGGAGAGACAGAGAGTGGGGGAGAGAGAGACAGAGAGTGGGGAGAGACAGAGAGTGGGGAGAGACAGAGAGTGGGGAGAGACAGAGAGTGGGGGAGAGAGAGACAGAGAGTGGGGAGAGACAGAGAGTGGGGAGAGACAGAGAGTGGGGGAGAGAGAGACAGAGAGTGGGGAGAGACAGAGAGTGGGGAGAGACAGAGAATGGGGAGAGAGAGACAGAGATTCGGGAGAGAGAGACAGAGAGTGGGGAGAGAGAGACGGAGAGTGGGGGAGAGAGAGACAGAGAGTGGGGAGAGACAGAGAGTGGGGGAGAGAGAGACAGAGAGTGGGGAGAGACAGAGAGTGGGGGAGAGAGAGACAGAGAGTGGGGAGAGACAGAGAGTGGGGAGAGACAGAGAATGGGGAGAGAGAGACAGAGATTCGGGAGAGAGAGACAGAGAGTGGGGGAGAGAGAGACGGAGAGTGGGGAGAGAGATACAAAGAGTGGGGTAGAGAGAGACAGAGAGTGGGGGAGAGACAGAGAGTGAGGAGAGAGCGACAGAGAGTGGGGGTAGAGAGAGACAGAGAGTGGGGGAGAGAGAGAGTGGGGGAGAGAGAGAGTGAGGAGAGACAGAGAATGGGGAGAAAGAGACAAAGAGTCGGGAGAGAGAGACAGAGAGTGGGGAGAGAGAGAGACAGAGACAGAGAGTGGGGGAGAGAGAGAGACAGAGAGTAGGAGAGGGAGCGAGAGAGACAGAGAGTGGGGGAGAGAGAGACAGAGACAGAGAGTAGGAGAGGGAGATTGGGGGAGTGTGACAGAGAAAACAACAGAGACAGATGGAAAGATAGTGAGGAGACAGTCAACAAATCAAACGGCAAATATTTCCCGGATGAGCCTGTATCCAGTGACTACAAAGAAATCCATAATAGACCTCAGCCTCACAGGCGACACACACCCGCACCCGCACTCACTTACACACGTGCACTTACACACGTGAACACACGCCAAATCCTGAGCCAGAGCATAATTGCACTTGCCCAGGGAGTTACATGTCAGCCGATTTCACGCCCAGGCTCTACTGTGTAGGTGTAAATTACCCCTTGTGTGTGTGTGTCTGTGTGTCTGTCTGTCTCTGTGTGTATGCGTGAGCGCATGTGTGTGTATGCGTCTGTATACACACTCGTGCATGCGTGTGTGTTTGTCTGTTTTTGTGTAGTTGTGTGTGTGTGTGTGTGTGTCCATGTGTGACTTCTGGAGAAGTAGTGTGTAGGTGTGCATTAGCCTCCTCAGTGTATCTCCTTGCTCTAATCCTCCACCAGTCCCCCAAGGACTTTCTCCAATAATCTTACATGCTGTTCTGGCTCTCAGCTCGCCTTAGCTCCATGTCAACAAGCTTCTTAACTACCCTCTGCCGACGGAGCTGTTGGCCGAATGAATTAAGATAGAAGGGTGTGGGAATGTGTCCCAAATTGCACCTGTAGGGCGCTGGTCAAAAGTAGTGCACTATATAGGGAATTGGGTACTATTTGGAATGCTGCCCAGGTAACACTTTACTGTAAACCCTGGCATTTAAAAAATGGAGATGGCCTCTAACTGCTTTAGTCCAAATACAGAAGATTAAGAAAAATGTGCCATCTCTTTGTCTGTGTTTTCTATTTGGTGGCACGGTCTTTTAATGCACAAATGAAGGAGTGAACCTTTAACTACAGTGCCGATAATCTCCAGAATTAGCTAAATGGGAGAAATTAGCAATATGTTCTTTGTGATATGATTATTAATTTGGGAAGTCATCAGACTCACTATCAGCAGAGTAAAGTGTGTGTCCGATCGTGTCACAGACAGAGGGGAGAGATGGCTTCTGAAAGGCCCTGGATGTGATGCTCCCACACTGACATGGTATTAAAGGGCTGTGTGTGTGTGTGTGTGTGTGTGTGTGTGTGTGTGTGTGTGTGTGTGTGTGTGTGTGTGTGTGTGTGTGTGTGTGTGTGTGTGTGTGTGTGTGTGTGTGTGTGTGTGTGTGTGTGTGTGTGTGTGTGTGTGTGTGTGTGTGTGTGTGTCCTACAACACTGACATGGTATTAAAGGGCTGTGTGTGTGTGTGTGTGTGTGTGTGTGTGTGTGTCTACAACACTGAAATGGTATTAAAGGGCTGTGTGTGTGTGTGTGTGTGTGTGTGTGTGTGTGCTGTGTGTGTGTGTGTGTGTACAACACTGTGTGTATGTGTGGGCTGTGTGTGTGTGTGTGTGTGTGTGTGTGTGTGTGTGTGTGTGTGTGTGTGTGTTTCCTACAACACTGACATGGTATTAAAGGGCTGTGTGTGTGTGTGTGTCCTACAACACTGACATGGTATTAAAGGGCTGTGTGTGTGTGTGTGTGTGTCCTACAACACTGACATGGTATTAAAGGGCTGTGTGTGTGTGTGTGTCCTACAACACTGACATGGTATTAAAGGGCTGTGTGTGTGTGTGTCCTACAACACTGACATGGTATTAAAGGGCTGTGTGTGTGTGTGTGTGTCCTACAACACTGACATGGTATTAAAGGGCTGTGTGTGTGTGTGTGTCCTACAACACTGACATGGTATTAAAGGGCTGTGTGTGTGTGTGTGTCCTACAACACTGACATAGTATTAAAGGGCTGTGTGTGTGTGTGTGTGTGTGTGTCTTACAACACTGACATGGTATTAAAGGGCTGTGTGTGTGTGTGTGTCCTACAACACTGACATGGTATTAAAGGGCTGTGTGTGTGTGTGTGTCCTACAACACTGACATGGTATTAAAGGGATGTGTGTGTGTGTGTCCTACAACACTGACATGGTATTAAAGGGCTGTGTGTGTGTGTGTGTCCTACAACACTGACATGGTATTAAAGGGCTGTGTGTGTGTGTGTGTGTGTGTGTGTGTGTGTGTGTGTGTGTGTGTGTGTGTGTGTGTGTGTGTGTGTGTGTGTGTGTGTGTGTGTGTGTGTGTGTGTGTGTGTGTGTGTGTGTGTGTGTGTGTGTGTCCTACAACACTGACATGGTGTGAAAAGGCTTAATTAGCGTAGTCTGGGTCAGGGATATGGAGTGAGTTGTTTGGGGGCTGGGTCAGGGATATGGAGTGTGAGTAGTTGTGTGGGGGCTGGGTCAGGGATATGGAGTGAGTTGTTTGGGGGCTGGGTCAGGGATATGGAGTGAGTTGTTTGGGGGCTGGGTCAGGGATATGGAGTGAGTTGTGTGGGGCTGGGTCAGGGATATGGAGTGAGTTGTGTGGGGGCTGGGTCAGGGATATGGAGTGAGTTGTTTGGGGGCTGGGTCATGGATATGGAGTGAGTTGTTTGGGGGCTGGGTCAGGGATATGGAGTGAGTTATTTGGGGGCTGGGTCAGGGATATGGAGTGTCCACTTGCGGCGCCGACTGAGATGGCCGCCTCGCTTCGCGTTCCTAGGAAACTATGCAGTTTTTTGTTTTTTTACGTGTTATTTCTTACATTAGTACCCCAGGTCATCTTAGGTTTCATTACATACAGTCGAGAAGAACTACTGAATATAAGATCAGCGTCAACTCACCATCAGTACGACCAAGAATATGTTTTCCGCGACGCGGATCCTGTGTTCTGCCTTACAAACAGGACAACGGAATGGATCGCATGCAGCGACCCAAGGAAACGACTCCGAAAAAGAGGGAAACGCGGCGGTGTTCTGGTCAGACTCCGGAAAAGGGCACATCGCGCACCACTTCCCAGTATTCTTCTTGCCAATGTCCAGTCTCTCGACAACAAGGTTGATGAAATCCGAGCAAGGGTGGCATTCCAGAGGACATCAGAGACTGCAACGTTCTCTGCTTTACGGAGACATGGCTTACTGGGAAGACGCTATCCAGGGCGGTGCAGCCAACGGGTTTCTCCACGCATCGCGCCGACAGAAACAAACATCTCTCTGGTAAGAAGAGTGGAGGGGGCGTATGCCTCATGACTAACGGGACATGGTGTGATGAAGAAAACATACAGGAACTCAAATCCTTCTGTTCACCTGATTTAGAATTCCTCACAATCAAATGTAGACCGCATTATCTTCCAAGAGAATTCTCTTCGATTATAATCACAGCCGTATATATCCCCCAAGCAGACACATCGATGGCTCTGAACGAACTTTATTTAACTCTTTGCAAACTGGAAAACATTTATCCGGAGGCTGCATTCATTGTAGCTGGGGATTTTAACAAAGCCAATCTGAAAACAAGACTCCCTAAATTTTATCAGCATATCGATTGCGCAACCAGGGGTGGTAAAACCTTGGATCATTGTTACTCTAACTTCCGCGACGCATATAAGGCCCTGCCCCGCCCCTTTCGGAAAAGCTGACCACGACTCCATTTTGCTGATCCCTGCCTACAGACAGAAATTAAAACAAGAGGCTCCCACGCTGAGGTCTGTCCAACGCTGGTCAGAACAAGCTGACTCTACACTCCAAGACTGCTTCCATCACGTGGACTGGGACATGTTTCGTATTGCGTCAGATGGAAATATTGACGAATACGCTGATTCGGTGTGCGAGTTCATTAGAACGTGCGTCGAAGATGTCGTTCCCATAGCAACGATAAAAACATTCCCTAACCAGAAACCGTGGATTGATGGCAGCATTCGCGTGAAACTGAAAGCGCGAACCACTGCTTTTAATCAGGGCAAGGTGTCTGGCAACATGACTGAATACAAACAGTGCAGCTATTCCCTCCGTAAGGCTATTAAACAAGCTAAGCGTCAGTACAGAGACAAAGTGGAATCTCAATTCAATGGCTCAGACACAAGAGGCATGTGGCAGGGTCTACAGTCAATCACGGACTACAAGATGAAATCCAGCCCAGTCACGGACCAGGATGTCTTGCTCCCAGGCAGACTAAATAACTTTTTGCCCGCTTTGAGGACAATACAGTGCCACTGACACGGCCTGCAACGGAAACATGCGGTCTCTCCTTCACTGCAGCCGAGGTGAGTAAGACATTTAAACGTGTTAACCCTCGCAAGGCTGCAGGCCCAGACGGCATCCCCAGCCGCGCCCTCCGAGCATGCGCAGACCAGCTGGCCGGTGTGTTTACGGACATATTCAATCAATCCCTATACCAGTCTGCTGTTCCCACATGCTTCAAGAGGGCCACCATTGTTCCTGTTCCCAAGAAAGCTAAGGTAACTGAGCTAAACGACTACCGCCCCGTAGCACTCACTTCCGTCATCATGAAGTGCTTTGAGAGACTAGTCAAGGACCATATCACCTCCACCCTACCTGACACCCTAGACCCACTCCAATTTGCTTACCGCCCAAATAGGTCCACAGACGATGCAATCTCAACCACACTGCACACTGCCCTAACCCACCTGGACAAGAGGAATACCTATGTGAGAATGCTGTTCATCGACTACAGCTCGGCATTCAACACCATAGTACCCTCCAAGCTCGTCATCAAGCTCGAGACCCTGGGTCTCGACCCCGCCCTGTGCAACTGGGTACTGGACTTCCTGACGGGCCGCCCCCAGGTGGTGAGGGTAGGCAACAACATCTCCTCCCCGCTGATCCTCAACACGGGGCCCCACAAGGGTGCGTTCTGAGCCCTCTCCTGTACTCCCTGTTCACCCACGACTGCGTGGCCACGCACGCCTCCAACTCAATCATCAAGTTTGCGGACGACACAACAGTGGTAGGCTTGATTACCAACAACGACGAGACGGCCTACAGGGAGGAGGTGAGGGCCCTTGGAGTGTGGTGTCAGGAAAATAACCTCACACTCAACGTCAACAAAACTAAGGAGATGATTGTGGACTTCAGGAAACAGCAGAGGGAACACCCCTATCCACATCGATGGAACAGTAGTGGAGAGGGTAGCTAGTTTTAAGTTCCTCGGCATACACATCACAGACAATCTGAATTGGTCCACTCACACTGACAGCGTCGTGAAGAAGGCGCAGCAGCGCCTATTCAACCTCAGGAGGCTGAAAAAATTTGGCTTGTCACCAAAAGCACTCACAAACTTCTACAGATGCACAATCGAGAGCATCCTGGCGGGCTGTATCACCGCCTGGTACGGCAACTGCTCCGCCCTCAACCGTAAGGCTCTCCAGAGGGTAGTGAGGACTGCACAACGCATCACCGGGGGCAAACTACCTGCCCTCCAGGACACCTACACCACCCGTTGTTACAGAAAGGCCATAAAGATCATCAAGGACATCAACCACCCGAACCACTGCCTGTTCACCCCGCTATCATCCAGAAGGCGAGGTCAGTACAGGTGCATCAAAGCTGGGACCGAGAGACTGAAAAACAGCTTCTATCTCAAGGCCATCAGACTGTTAAATAGCCACCACTAACATTGAGTGGCTGCTGCCAACACACTGTCATTGACACTGACCCAACTCCAGCCATTTTAATAATGGGAATTGATGGAAATGATGTAAATATATATATATATATATATATATATATATATATATATATATATATATATATATATATATATATCACTAGCCACTTTAAACAATGCTACCTTATATAATGTTACTTACCCTACATTATTCATCTCATATGCATATGTATATACTGTACTCTACAACATCGACTGCATCCTTATGTAACACATGTATCACTAGCCACTTTAACTATGCCACTTTGTTTACTTTGTCTACACACTCATCTCATATGTATATACTGTACTCGATACCATCTACTGTATGCTGCTCTGTACCATCACTCATTCATATATCCTTATGTACATGTTCCTTATCCCCTTACACTGTGTATAAGACAGTAGTTTTTTTTTGGAATTGTTAGTTAGATTACTTGTTGGTTATCACTGCATTGTCGGAACTAGAAGCACAAGCATTTCGCTACACTCGCATTAACATCTGCTAACCATGTGTAT